>NC_135816.1:99384928-99562790 GCF_964213995.1 Mustelus asterias
CAGCTGTGACACTCTCCCTGATCAGCAGTGCCACTCCACCCCCTCTCTTGCCTCCCTCCCTGTCCTTCCTGAAACATCTGAATCCCGGCACCTGTAGTATCCAGTCCTGTCCCTGAGACATCCAAGTCTCCGTAATGGCCACCACATCACACTTCCAGGCATCGATCCACGCTCTGAGCTCATCCCCTTTATTCACTATACTCCTGGCATTAAAGTAAACACATCTCAATCCTTTGGTCTGAGCTCTCCCCTTCTCTATCCCCCGTCCATCCTCCCTCTTGCACCGTCTATAACCCTTCTCTGTTTGCGAGCTAAGTTCCTCGCTCCCAGTCACCTCGTCTCAATCCCCTCCCCCCAACCTATCTAGTTTAAACTCTCCCCAGTAGCCTTAGCCAACCTTCCTGCCAGGATATTGGTCCCCCTGGGATTCAAGTGCCACCCGTTTTTTGTGTACAGGTCACACCTGCCCCTAAAGAGGTCCCAATGGTCCAGGAACCTGAATCCCTGCCCCCTGCACCAGTCCCTCAGCCACACATTCATCCTCCACCTCACTCCATTCCTGCCCTCACCCTCCCGTGGCACAGGCAGCAATCCTGAGATTACTACCTTTGCTTTCCTCCTTCTCAGCTGTCTCCCTAATTCCCCATAGTCTCTTTTCATTACCCCTTCCCCCTTCCTTCCCACATCAGCGGTACCAATATGTACCGCTACCTCCGGCTCCTCTCCCTCCCTCCTCAGGATCTCTGGGACTCGACCAGCGACATCCTGGATCCCGGCCCCAGGGAGGCAGACCACCATCCGAGACTCCCGCCTGCCTCCGCAAAAACGCCTGTCCGACCCCCTTACTGTCGAGTCCCCGATTAATACTGCCTTCCTCCTCTTTTCCTTAGCCCTCTGAGTTACAGGGCCGGACTCCACTCCGGAGACACGGCCACTGCTGCTTCCCCCAGGCGAGCTGTCCCCCCCAGCACTACTCAGGCAGGAGTACTTGTTGTGTAGGGGCACATCCACCGGGGTGCTCTCAATCACCCGAGCTTTACCCTTCCTGGCCGTCACCCACTTATCCTCCACCCATGGCCCTGGTGTGACCACCTGTTGATAGCTCTTGTAATAGGCTGGAGAAGGGGCTGAATGGCCTCCTCCTGTTCCTGTATAACAGGCTGGAGAAGGGGCTGAATGGCCTCCTCCTGTTCCTGTGTAACAGGCTGGAGAAGGGGCTAAATGGGATCCTCCTGTTCCTGTGTAACAGGCTGGAGAAGGGGCTGAATAGCCTCCTCCTGTTCCTGTGTAACAGGCTGGAGAAGGGGCTGAATGGGATCCTCCTGTTCCTGTGTAACAGGCTGGAGAAGGGGCTGAATGGCCTCCTCCTGTCCCTGTGTAACAGGCTGGAGAAGGGGCTGAATGGCCTCCTCCTGTTCCTGTGTAACAGGCTGGAGAAGCGGCTGAATGGGATCCTCCTGTTCCTGTGTAACAGGCTGGAGAAGGGGCTGAATGGCCTCCTCCTGTTCCTGTGTAACAGGCTGGAGAAGGGGCTAAATGGGATCCTCCTGTTCCTGTGTAACAGGCTGGAGAAGGGGCTGAATGGCCTCCTCCTGTTCCAGTGTGGAGGTGTACTCTGCCTGGTTCTGGAACCTCCCACACCCAGGGTCACTGGTACCATTTGCGTCACCAGACACCTCACTCGCATTCTCCCCGGTACCATTTCCACCCCCAGGCGGAGATGGTTTGAGTCAGGCGGGAGCTGGAAGCAAACTCCAGGAACTTCCGCTGCACTCCGTAATGGGCGTGAAAGCAAGTGCTATTGTTCACCTGAAACCACTGCCTTCCCGTCACCCACACAACAGAACAAAACCACACATGAAAAACAAGCAGCCTCGAAAACCAAAACTCAGCACATCCTGGCCACGAGATCAGCTCCTCGCCAAACCCGTGCTGTACCTGTCCTGGGAGTGTTTGATGGGGACAGTGTAGAGGAAGCTTTACTCTGTATCTAACCCCGTGCTGCAGCTGTCCTGGGAGTTTTTGATGGGGACAATGTCGAAGGAGCTTTACTCTGAAGGCAGACTGTTGCACCGTGGTGTGTCAGCTTGTGGCGTTCTGATTTCTTCAAGCTTATTTGCTGCATTAATTGATGACGAATCTCTTATATTTGTAGGTTCTTGCGCAATTGTCCCGCCTGTGACTGCACCCCCAAGAATAAAAGCCCAGGGTGAGTATAATCATCCCTCCCAGACAGTATCACAACAGCCAGAGCTGTGTGCACTAAGATATCCCCATTACAATAGTTAGAAATCAAACAACATTCCTCACACCAGAGGATGTCCAGCTGTCTGACTGCATGTAACGGCAGAAATTGTCAAGCAGATTGTCTGACAGTGGAACTCAATCCCAGCAGGGCACATGGGATTGGAACCGCATCCCAGCAGGGCATACGAGAGTGGAACTGTATCTCAGCAGGATATATGAGAGTCAGACAGTATCCCAGCACAGGATATGAGAGCGGGACTGTATCCCAGCAGGGTATGAGAGTGGAATTGTATCCCAGCAGGGTATATGGGAGTGGAGCTGTATCCCAGCAGGGAATGAGAATGGAACTGTAATCCCAGCAGAGGATATGGGAGTGGGACTTTATCCCACCAGGATATATGGGATTGGAACTGCATCCCAGCAAGGGATACGAGAGTGGGACTGTATCCCAGCAGAGGGTATGAGAGTGGAACTGTATTCCAACAGGGTATGAGAGTGGAACTGTAACACAGCAGGATATATGGGAGTGGAACTGTATCCCAGCAGGATATATGGGAGTGGGACTTTATCCCAACAGGGTATATGGGAGTGGGACTGTATCCCAGCAGGGTGTAAGGGAGTGGGACTGTATCCCCAGCAGGGTATACGGGAGTGGGACTGTGTCCCAGCAGGGAATATGGGAATAGGACTTTATCCCAGCAGGGTACATGGGAGTGGAACTGTATACCAGCAGGGTATATGGGAGTGGGACTGTATCCCAGCAGGGAATGAGAGTGGAACTGTAATCCCAGAAGGGATATGAGACTGGGACTGTATCCCAGCAGAGGATATGAGAGTGGGACTGTATCCCAGCAGAGGATATGAGGGTGGAACTGTGTTCCAACAGGGTATGAGAGTGAAACTGCAATGCAGCACGGTATATGGGAGTGGAACTGTACCCCAGCAGGGTATATGAGAGTGGGACTTTATCCCAGCAGGGTATATGAGAGTGGGACTGTATCCCAGCAGGGTAGATGAGACTGGGACTGTATCCCCAGCAGGGTATATGGGAATGGGAGTGTATCCCAAGAGGGTATATGGGAGTAGGACTTCATCCCAGAAGGGTATATAAGAGTGGGACTGTATCCCAGCAGGGTAGATGAGAATGGGACTGTATCCCCAGCAGAGTATATGAGAATGGGACTGTATCCAATGAGAGTATATGGCAGTGGGACTGTATCCCAGCAGGGTATTTGAGAGTGGAACTTTATCACAGTGGGATATATGAGTGTGGGGATTTATCCCGCAGGGAATATGAGACTGGAACTGTATCCCATCAGGGTTTATGGGAGTGAGACTGTATCCCAGCAGGCTATATGGGAGTGAGACTGCATTCTGGCAGAGCGTAAGGGAATGGGACTGTATCCCAGCAGGCTATATGGGGGTGGGACTGTATCCCAGCAGGCTATATGGGAGTGGGACTGTATCCCAGCAGGCTATATGGGAGTGGAACAGTATCCCAGCAGGCTATATGGGAGTGGGACTGTATCCCAGCAGGGTAGTTGAGAGTGGAACTTTATCACGGTGGGATATATGAGTGTGGGGATTTATCCCGCAGGGAACATGAGACTGGAACTGTATCCCATCAGGGTTTATGGGAGTGAGACTGTATCCCAGCAGGCTATATGGGAGTGAGACTGCATTCTGGCAGAGCGTAAGGGAATGGGACTGTATCCCAGCTGGGTATATGAGAGTGGGACTGTATCCCAGCAGGGTAGGTGAGAGTGGAACTGTATCCCAGCAGAGTATACAAGAGTGGGACTGTATCCCAGCAGGGTATATGGGAGGGGGACTGTATCCCAGCAGGGTATATGGGAGTGGGACTGTATCCCAGCAGTGTAGGTGAGAGTGGAACTGTATCCCAGCAGGGTATATGGGAGTGGGACTGTATCCCTGCAGGGTAGGTAAGAGTGGAACTGTATCCCAGCAGAGCATACGGGACTGGAACTGTATCCTAGCAGGGCATACAGGAGGGGGACTGCATCCCAGCAGGGTAGGTGAGAGTGGGACTGTATCCCAGCAGAGTATACGGGAGGGGGACTGTATCCCAGCAGAGTATACGGGAGTGGGACTGTATCCCAGCAGTGTAGGTGAGAGTGGAACTGTAATCCCAGAAGGGATATGAGAGTGGGACTGTATCCCAGCAGAGGATATGAGAGTGGGACTGTATCCCAGCAGAGGATATGAGGGTGGAACTGTGTTCCAACAGGGTATGAGAGTGAAACTTCAACGCAGCACGGTATATGGGAGTGGAACTGTACCCCAGCAGTGTATATGAGAGTGGGACTGTATCCCAGCAGGGTATATGAGAGTGGGACTGTATCCCAGCAGGGTAGATGAGACTGGGACTGTATCCCAGCAGGGTATATGGGAGTGGGACTGTATCCCAGCAGGCTATATGGGAGTGTAACAGTATCCCAGCAGGGTATATGGGAGTGGGACTGTATTCCAGCAGGGTATATGGGAGTGGGAGTGTATCCCAGCAGGCATATGGAGCGGGGCTTTATCGCAGCAGGCTATATGGGAGTGGGACTGTATCCCAGCAGGCTATATGGGAGTGGAACAGTATCCCAGCAGGGCATATGGGAGTGGGACTGTATCCCAGCAGGGTAATTGAGAGTGGAACTTTATCACAGTGGGATATATGAGTGTGGGGATTTATCCCGCAGGGGATATGTGACTGGAACTGTATCCCATCAGGGTTTATGGGAGTGAGACTGTATCCCAGCAGGCTATATGGGAGTGAGACTGCATTCTGGCAGAGCGTAAGGGAATGGGACTGTATCCCAGCAGGCTATATGGGAGTGGGACTGTATCCCAGCAGGCTATATGGGAGTGGAACAGTATCCCAGCAGGGTATATGGGAGTGGGTGTGTATCCCAGCAGGCATATGGAGCGGGGCTTTATCGCAGCAGGGTATAAGGGAATGGGACTGTATCCCAGCAGGGTATATGGGAGTGGGACTGTATCCCAGCAGAGTATACAGGAGTGGGACTGTATCCCAGCAGGGTATACGGGAATGGGACTGTATCCCAGCAGGGTAGGTGAGAGTGGAACTGTATCCCAGCAGAGTATACAGGAGTGGGACAGTATCCCAGCAGGGTATACGGGAGGGGGACTGTATCCCAGCAGGGTATATGGGAGTGGGACTGTATCCCAGCAGTGTAGGTGAGAGTGGAACTGTATCCCAGCAGAGTATACGGGAGGGAGACTGTATCCCAGCAGGGTATACGGGAGGGGGACTGTATCCCAGCAGGGTATACGAGAGGGGGACTGTATCCCAGCAGGGTATACGGGAGGGGGACTGTATCCCAGCAGGGTAGGTGAGAGTGGGACTGTATCCCAGCAGGGTATACTGGAGTGGGACTGTATGCCAGCAGGGCATATGGGAGTGGGACTGTATCCCAGCAGGGTAGGTGAGAGTGGGACTGTATCCCAGCAGGGTAGGTGAGAGTGGGACTGTATCCCAGCAGAGTATACGGGAGTGGGACTGTATCCCAGCAGGGTATATGGGAGTGGATCTGTATCCCAGCAGGGTATATGCGAGTGGGTCTGTATCCCAGCAGGGTAGGTGAGAGTGGGACTGTATCCCAGCAGGACAGGTGAGAGTGGGACTGTATCCCAGCAGGGTAGGTGAGATTGGGACTGTATCCCAGCAGGATAGATGGGAATGGGACTGTATCCCAGCAGGGTAGGTGAGAGTGGGACTGTATCCCAGCAGGTTATATGGGAGTGGGACTGTATCCCAGCAGGGTATATGGGAGTGGGACTGTATCCCAGCTGGGTAGGTGAGAGTGGGACTGTATCCCAGCAGGGTATACGGGAGTGGGACTGTATCCCAGCAGGGTATGCGGGAGAGGGACTGTATCCCAGCAGGGTATGCGGGAGTGGGACTGTATCCCAGCAGGGTATATGGGAGTGGGACTGTATCCCAGCAGGGTAGGTGAGAGTGGGACTGTATCTCAGTGAGTATTTTGGATTCTCCCTTGTTTTACAGATATTCGGGGAGTTTCTCTCTCTCATTCCCGATGTTCCGGGCAGCTCAGCCTCAAAGTGGGAAATTCCAATGTGACAGTGTGTGGCGATGGATTCTCCAGGCAGGAGGCGGATGCGGTGTGCAGGCAGCTGAAATGTGGTTCCACACATGCGATAGTGCCTGGGAGTTTCTTTAATATTCCGGTGGGAACGGTGTGGACGGAGCAACTGGAATGTTTGGGCAGTGAAGACAGCTTGCGTCAGTGCCACCAAGTCCCACGGCAGCGGAGCTACCGGAACGGCAGCGTGGGCATCGTGTGCTCGGGTACGGAAAACCTTCCACAATCCCCTCCCTCTCCCTCTCGCATCCCGCAAAGAAACACCCACACTAAACCCCTTCCCATCTCCCCTCCCCATCGTTTCCTCCCCTCTCTATCACATCCCCCCCCCCCCTCCACCTCCCTCTGCACTCTCACAAAAACATAGAAACATAGAAGATAGGAACAGGAGGAGGCCATTCGGCCCTTCAAACCTGCTCTGTTAATTCATTACGATCATGGCTGATCATCCAACTCAATAGCCTAATCCTCCCCATAACCTTTGATCCCATTCATCCCAAGTGCTATATCCAGCCGCCTCTTGAATGCATTAAATGTTTTGGCATCAACCACAGGCTCACCACTCTGTGGGTGAAGAAATGTCTCCTCAACCTCCGTCCTAAATGGTCTACCCCGAATCCTCAGACTGTGACCTCTGGTTCTGGACTCCCCCACCATCGGAAACATCCTCCCTCCATCTATCCTGTCTAGACCTGTTAGAATTTTATATGTCTCGATGAGATCCCCCCTCATTCGTCTGAACTCCAGCGGAAACAATCGTAACCGAGTCAATCTCACCTCATACATCAGTCCCGCCATCCCCCGGAATCAGCCGGGTAAACCTTCGCTGCACTCCCTCGAGAGCAAGAACATCCTTCCTTAGCAAAGGAGATCAAAACTGCACACAGTACTCTAGTTGTGGCCTCACCAAGGTCCTGTATAATTGCAACAACACATCCCTGCTTCTGTACTCGAAACCTCTCGCAATGAAGGCCAACATACCATTTGCCTTCTTTACTGCCTGCTGCACCTGCAGGCTTACCTTCAGCGACTGGTGCACAAGGACACCCAGGTCCCTCTGCACACTCCCCTCTCCCAATTTACAGCCATTCAGGTAGTAATCTTTGTTTTTGCTTCCAAAGTGAATAACCTCACATTTATCCAAATTATACTGCATCTGCCATTGATTAGCCCACTCACTCAACCTGACCAGATCACTCTGGAGGATCTCTGCATCTTCTTCACAGTTCACCCTCCCCCCAACTTGGTATCATCTACAAACTTTGAGATGTGACATTTTGTTCCCTCATCCAAATCATTAATATATATTGTGACTAGCTGGGGTCCCAGCACTGATCCCTGTGGCACCCTCTAGTTACTGTCTGCCAATTTGAAAAGCACCCATTAATTCCAACTCTCTGCCAACCAGTTTTCTATCCATCTCAATACACTTCCCCCA
This sequence comes from Mustelus asterias, assembly GCF_964213995.1. Taxonomy (NCBI): domain Eukaryota; kingdom Metazoa; phylum Chordata; class Chondrichthyes; order Carcharhiniformes; family Triakidae; genus Mustelus; species Mustelus asterias. Next base: position 99,392,747 of record NC_135816.1, read on the forward strand.
ATCCCATACGCTTTAATCTTGCACGATAATCTCTTGTGCGGGACTTTGTCAAACGCTTTCTAAAAGTCCAAATATATCACATTGACAGGTCCCCCCTTGTCAACCTAGTTACATCTTCAAAGAATTCCAACAGATCAGTCAAGCATGACTTCCTATATCCATGTTGACTCTGTCTGATCCTGCCACTGCTTTCTAAATGCTCTGCTATAAAGTCCTTGATAATGGATTCAAGAATTTTCCCCACTACCGATGTTGGGCTTACATCTCTAAAATTCCCTGTTTTCTCTCTACCTCCCTTTTTGAATATTGGAGTAACATTCGCTGCCCTCCAATCTGCAGGGACTGTTCCAGAGACTACAGAATCCTGGAAGATGCCCACCAATGTACCCACTATTTCTAGAGCCACTTCCTTATGTACTCTGGGATGCAAATTATTGGGCCCTGGGGATTTATCCACCTTCAATCCCATCAATTTTCCCAGCACCTTTTCTCTGCCAATATTGATCTCTCTCAGTTCTTCCCTCTCACTAAATCTTGCATTCTCCAACATTTCTTGCATTTGATTTGTGTCCTCTTTTGTGAAGACAGAACCAAAGTGCGTATTCAGTTGCTCGGCCATTTCTTTATCCTCTATTATACATTCCCCCGTTTCTGTCTGTATTGAACCTACATTTGTCTTCACCAACCTCTTCCTCTTCACATATCTATAGAAACTCTTAGTGTCAGTCTTTACGTTCCCTGCAAGCTTACTTTCGTACTGTATTTTTCCCCTTCTTAATCAATCCCTTGGTCCATCTTTGCCGAACTCTAAACTGCACCTCAATCCTCAGACCTATTATGTTTCTTATGTTGGATCCTCTCTCTAATTTCCTTTGTAAGCCATGGATTGGCCCTCTAACCCATTTTGCTTTTGTGCCAGAGAGGAATAAACAGTTGCTGCAGTTCCCCCATGTGTTCCTTGAACGTTTGCCATTGCCTATCCACCATCATCCCTTTAAGTAACTCTTCCCAATCTATAAAGCAACTCACGCCTCATATCCTCATAGTTTCCTTTATTAAGATTCAGCACCCTAATGTCCGAATGAACTACTTCACACTACACCTTGATAAAACATTCTGTCATGTTATGGTTACTCATCCCCAAGGGGTCTCCCACAGTTAGATTGGCAATGAATCCCTTCTCATTACACAGTACCCAGTCTAAGATGGCCTGCTATCTAGTTGGTTCCTCCACATATTGGTTAAGAAAACCATCCCGTAAACACTCCAGGAATTCCTCCTCTACGGCATTGTGGCTAATTTGATTTGCCCAGTCTATGTGCAGATGAAAATTGCCCATGATCACTGATATTCCCTTATTACATGCATCTCTAATTTCCTGTTTAATGCCATTCCCAACATCACCTGTGCAGTTTGAGGGTTTATATATGACACCTACTAATGTTTTTTGCCCCTTGGTATTTCTCAACTCTCCCCATACAGACTCCACGTTGTCAGAGCTAATATCCTCTCTCATTATTGTGTTCATTTCCTCTTTAACCAGCAGTGTAACATACCATAGGAGTCTTGTTTGTGGCCACAGAAATGCCTGTCGAAACCCCTTACAATTGAATCTCCTATAACTATTGCACTGGCACACATTTTACCCCTCCTCTCTGCAGCAGAACCAACCATGGTGCAGCGGGTTTGGCTGTTGCTGCTTTCCCCAGAGAGGTCTTTCCCCTCAACAGTATCCAAAGCCGTATATCTGTTTTGCAGGGGAATGGGCACAGGAGATTCCTGTACTACCTGCCTATCTCTCTTGCTCTGTTTCCCCCCCTTCCCATTCCATCCCCCTCACTTACCTCCCCTCTACACTCTCTCTCCCCCATCCCATCGCCCCCTTCCCCATCCCCCTCACTTCCCTCCCCTCTACACTCTCTTGCCCCATCCTATCGCCCCATCCCATCCCCCTCACTTCCCTCCCCTCTACACTCTCTTTCCCCCATTCCATCCCCCTCACTTCCCTCCCCTCTACACTCTCTCCCCCATCCCATCACCCCCTTCCCCATCCCCCTCACTTCCCTCCCCTCTGCACTTTCTCTCCCCCATCCCATCGCCCCCTTCCCCATCCCCCTCACTTCCCTCCCCTCTACACTCTCTCTCCCCCATCCCATCGCCCCATTCCATCCCTCACTTCCCTCCCCTCTACACTCTCTCTCCCCCATCCCATCGCCCCCTTCCCCATCCCCCTCACTTCCCTCCCCTCTACACTCTCTCTCCCCATCCCATCACCCCCCTTCCCCATCCCCCTCACTTCCCTCCCCTCTATACTCTCTTTCCCCCATCCCATCGCCCCCTTCCCCATCCCCTCTACATTCTCTCTCCCACATCCCATCGCCCCATTCCATCCCCCTCACTTCCCTCCCCTCTACACTCTCTCTCCCCCATCCCATCCACTCCCTCACCCCCCCCCTCCTTCTGCCCTCAACCCAGCAACTTCCTCAAGCCCTTCTCTCCTCCTCCCGCCCTCCTCCCCCCCTCTGCCTTCATCTATCCTCCTCCCACTCTCATGCTATCCTATCTATTTCTCCTCTTCATGTCCACTTTCCCTCTCGCTGCCCACATTCATCGATTCCTTCCCTGTCCCCTTCATCCGATCCCATTCCTTGTCCTGACTCCATCCAATTTTCCACTCTCTCCGTTGGCACTCTCTATTCTCTGATTCTAATCCTCCTTTGTGCTTGTTCCCTCCATCTTCACCCTCCTTTCACCTCTGTCCTTTTTCTCCCACTCCCTCTTTGTCTCTGTCTATTATCACACTGTCTCTCTCTCTCTCACTCTCTCTTTGCTTTTCCCTTTCTTCGAATCATACCGGAGTTCGATTCCCGGCTTGGGTCACTGTCTGTGTGGAGTTTGTACATTCTCCCCGTGTCTGCATGGGTTTACACTGGGTGCTCCAATTTCCTCCCACAGTCTGAAAGACGTGCGGGTTAGGTGTATTGGCCGTGCTAAATTCTCCCTCAGTATAACCCGAACAGGCGCCGGAGTGTGGCGAGTGGGGGATTTTCACAGTAACTTCACTGCAGTGTTAATGTCAGCCGACTTATGACACTAAATAAACTTTAAACATCTCTCTCTCTGTCTCCACAGACGCACACTTCCAGCTGAGGTTGCAGGGTGGAGCTGACCATTGTCAGGGTGTTGTACAACTGTACTATAATGGGTCTTGGCATGAAGTCTCCCACTCATTTTCCTCGCTACGGGACGCAGAGCTGGTGTGTCAGAGGCTGCAGTGTGGCCATGCTGTCTCTGAGGAGAGGAATGAGACCTCATGGGAGTACAAGACTGTCCATGTGAAAAATTGGACTTGTTTACTGACAGAACCAGATTTCCTCAAGTGTCTGAACATAGCTGACAAACCAGTCGGTGTAAAACACACCTTACATTGCTCAGGTAACCTTCAGAAATACCCGGTGTCTATAAACCCCAGAGCAACACTGCAGGTTAGTGTTTCAGCTGGGTTAACCAGATCATACTGATTGGAGAGAGAGCGTTACTCTGTATCTAACCCCGTGCTGTACCTGTCCTGGGAGTGTTTGATGGGGACAGTGTAGAGGGAGCTTTACTCTGTATCTAACCCCATGTTGTACCTGTCCTGGGAGTGTTTGATGGGGACAGTGTAGAGGGAGCTTTACTCTGTATCTAACCCCGTGCTGTACCTGTCCTGGGAATGTTTGATGGGGACAGTGTAGAGGGAGCTTTACTCTGTACCTAACCCTGTGCTGTACCTGTCCTGGGACTGTTTGATGGGGACAGTGTAGAGGGAGCTTTACTCTGTATCTAACCTCGTGCTGTACCTGTCCTGGGACTGTTTGGTGGGGACAGTGTAGAGGGAGCTTTACTCTGTATCTAACCTCGTGCTGTACCTATCCTGGGACTGTTTGATGGGGGACAGTGTACAGGGAGCTTTACTCTGTATTTAACCCCGTGCTGTACCTGTCCTGGGACTGTTTGATGGGGACAGTGTAGAGGGAGCTTTACTCTGTATCTAACCCCGTGCTGTACCTGTCCTGGGAATGTTTGATGGGGGACAGTGTACAAGGAGCTTTACTCTGTATTTAACCCCGTGCTGTACCTGTCCTGGGAGTGTTTGATGGGGACAGTGTAGAGGGAGCTTTACTCTGTATTTAACCCCGTGCTGTACCTGTCCTGGGAGTGTTTGATGGGGACAGTGCAGAGGGAGTTTTACTCTGTATCTAACCCCGTGCTGTACCTGTCCTGGGAGTGTTTGATGGGGGACAGTGTAGAGGGAGCTTTACTCTGTATCTAACCCTGTGCTGTACCTGTCCTGGGAGTGTTTGATGGGGACAGTGCAGAGGGAGTTTTACTCTGTATCTAACCCCGTGCTGTACCTGTCCTGGGAGTGTTTGATGGGGGACAGTGTAGAGGGAGCTTTACTCTGTATCTAACCCTGTGCTGTACCTGTCCTGGGAGTGTTTGATGGGTCAGTGTAGAGGGAGCTTTACTCTGTATCTAACCCTGTGCTGTCCCTGTCCTGGGAGTGTTTGATGGGGACAGTGTAGAGGGAGCTTTACTCTGTATCTAACCCCGTGCTGTACCTGTCCTGGGAGTGTTTGATAGGGACAGTGTAGAGGGAGCTTTACTCTGTATCTAACCCCGTGCTGTACCTGTCCTGGGAGTGTTTGATGGGGGACAGTGCAGAGGGAGCTTTACTCTGTATCTAACCCCGTGCTGTACCTGTCCTGGGAGTGTTTGATGGGGGACAGTGCAGAGGGAGCTTTACTCTGTATCTAACCCCGTGCTGTACCTGTCCTGGGAGTGTTTGATGGGGACAGTGTAGAGGGAGCTTTACTCTGTATCTAACCCCGTGCTGTACCTGTCCTGGGAATGTTTGATGGGGACAGTGTAGAGGGAGCTTTACTCTGTACCTAACCCTGTGCTGTACCTGTCCTGGGACTGTTTGATGGGGACAGTGTAGAGGGAGCTTTACTCTGTATCTAACCTCGTGCTGTACCTGTCCTGGGACTGTTTGGTGGGGACAGTGTAGAGGGAGCTTTACTCTGTATCTAACCTCGTGCTGTACCTATCCTGGGACTGTTTGATGGGGGACAGTGTACAGGGAGCTTTACTCTGTATTTAACCCCGTGCTGTACCTGTCCTGGGACTGTTTGATGGGGACAGTGTAGAGGGAGCTTTACTCTGTATCTAACCCCGTGCTGTACCTGTCCTGGGAATGTTTGATGGGGGACAGTGTACAAGGAGCTTTACTCTGTATTTAACCCCGTGCTGTACCTGTCCTGGGAGTGTTTGATGGGGACAGTGTAGAGGGAGCTTTACTCTGTATTTAACCCCGTGCTGTACCTGTCCTGGAAGTGTTTGATGGGGACAGTGCAGAGGGAGTTTTACTCTGTATCTAACCCCGTGCTGTACCTGTCCTGGGAGTGTTTGATGGGGGACAGTGTAGAGGGAGCTTTACTCTGTATCTAACCCTGTGCTGTACCTGTCCTGGGAGTGTTTGATGGGGACAGTGCAGAGGGGGTTTTACTCTGTATCTAACCCCGTGCTGTACCTGTCCTGGGAGTGTTTGATGGGGGACAGTGTAGAGGGAGCTTTACTCTGTATCTAACCCTGTGCTGTACCTGTCCTGGGAGTGTTTGATGGGTCAGTGTAGAGGGAGCTTTACTCTGTATCTAACCCTGTGCTGTCCCTGTCCTGGGAGTGTTTGATGGGGACAGTGTAGAGGGAGCTTTACTCTGTATCTAACCCCGTGCTGTACCTGTCCTGGGAGTGTTTGATAGGGACAGTGTAGAGGGAGCTTTACTCTGTATCTAACCCCGTGCTGTACCTGTCCTGGGAGTGTTTGATGGGGGACAGTGCAGAGGGAGCTTTACTCTTTATCTAACCCCGTGCTGTACCTGTCCTGGGAGTGTTTGATGGGGGACAGTGCAGAGGGAGCTTTACTCTGTATCTAACCCCGTGCTGTACCTGTCCTGGGAGTGTTTGATGGGGACAGTGTAGAGGGAGCTTTACTCTGTATCTAACCCCGTGCTGTACCTGTCCTGGGAGTGTTTGATAGGGACAGTGTAAAGGGAGCTTTACTCTGTATCTAACCCCGTGCTGTACCTGTCCTGGGAGTGTTTGATGGGGGACAGTGCAGAGGGAGCTATACTCTGTATCTAACCCTGTGCTGTACCTGTCCTGGGAGTGTTTGATGGGAGTGTGTGAATGTGAGTTCTTGTCAATATTCCTGTTTGACGAACCTGTCTTTCTTTACAGAGGGTGAGGTGGTTCCATTCAGGCTGGTGGACGGACGGAACCCGTGCGAGGGTCGGACGGAGGTTTTCCATGGGGGCTCCTGGAAGCCCCTGTGTTGGCGTCAGTGGGACGAGAGTCAACGGCATCTGGTCTGTTCACAGCTGGAGTGCGACAGAGCTGAGGTCAGATGGAGTGGACCTGGGATGAGGGGCAGGAACAGGACTGGCGAGCACTGTGTCAAGTGTGGAAGTCGAGGGGTGAAAATGCTGGTGAATAATGCCAGCCTCTGGGATTGTAACGTAGACTCGGCGGCATTCAAGCAACAGAACATCACTTGTCCAGGTAATGGGACAAATAATGTTGGTGTCTCAGTGAGGGAGTGCTGCTCGGGCTGCAGTGGAGAGTGACAGTTGGTGTCTCAGTGAGGGAGTGTTGCTCGGGCTGCAGTGGAGAGTGACAGTTGGTGTCTCAGTGAGGGAGTGCTGCTCGGGCTGCAGTGGAGAGTGACAGTTGGTGTCTCAGTGAGGGAGTGCTGCTCGGGCTGCAGTGGAGAGTGACAGTTGGTGTCTCAGTGTGGGAGTGCTGCTCGGGCTGCAATAGAGAGTGACAGTTGGTGTCTCAGTGAGGGAGTGCTGCTCGGGCTGCAATAGAGAGTGACAGTTGGTGTCTCAGTGTGGGAGTGCTGCTCGGGCTGCAGTGGAGAGTGACAGTTGGTGTCTCAGTGAGGGAGTGCTGCTCGGGCTGCAGTGGAGAGTGACAGTTGGTGTCTCAGTGTGGGAGTGCTGCTCGGGCTGCAATAGAGAGTGACAGTTGGTGTCTCAGTGAGGGAGTGCTGCTCGGGCTGCAATAGAGAGTGACAGTTGGTGTCTCAGTGAGGGAGTGCTGCTCGGGCTGCAGTGGAGAGTGACAGTTGGTGTCTCAGTGAGGGAGTGCTGCTCGGGCTGCAGTGGAGAGTGACAGTTGCTGTCTCAGTGAGGGAGTGCTGCTCGGGCTGCAATAGAGAGTGACAGTTGCTGTCTCAGTGAGGGAGTGCTGCTCGGGCTGCAATAGAGAGTGACAGTTGGTGTCTCAGTGTGGGAGTGCTGCTCGGGCTGCAGTAGAGTGTGACAGTTGGTGTCTCAGTGAGGGAGTGCTGCTCGGGCTGCAGTAGAGAGTGACAGTTGGTGTCTCAGTGAGGGAGTGCTGCTCGGGCTGCAGTAGAGAGTGACAGTTGGTGTCTCAGTGTGGGAGTGCTGCTCGGGCTGCAGTAGAGAGTGACAGTTGGTGTCTCAGTGTGGGAGTGCTGCTCGGGCTGCAGTAGAGAGTGACAGTTGGTGTCTCAGTGAGGGAGTGCTGCTCGGGCTGCAATAGAGAGTGACAGTTGCTGTCTCAGTGAGGGAGTGCTGCTCGGGCTGCAGTAGAGAGTGACAGTTGGTGTCTCAGTGTGGGAGTGCTGCTCGGGCTGCAGTAGAGAGTGACAGTTGGTGTCTCACTGTGGGAGTGCTGCTCGGGCTGCAGTAGAGAGTGACAGTTGGTGTCTCAGTGAGGGAGTGCTGCTCGGGCTGCAGTGGAGAGTGACAGTTGGTGTCTCAGTGAGGGAGTGCTGCTCGGGCTGCAGTAGAGTGTGACAGTTGGTGTCTCAGTGAGGGAGTGCTGCTCGGGCTGCAGTAGAGAGTGACAGTTGGTGTCTCACTGTGGGAGTGCTGCTCGGGCTGCAGTAGAGAGTGACAGTTGGGGAAGTGTGGGGAAGTTTTTTTTTTTCTTGCTGGTAATGGCTTCAGGGATGGCAGTTCAGGCAGTATGCTGCATCTCCTGTGGGATGTATGTGGTGAGGAAATCCAGTAGTGTTTCAGGAGATTTTAGTTGTAAGAAGTGCATTAGATTGCAGCTTCTGGAGGAGCGTGTAAAGGAGCTGGAGGGGGAGGTAGAGGAACTCCGCATAATTCGGGAGGCGGAGGTGGAAGTTGATAGGAGTTATAGAGAAATAGTAACTCCTAGAAATGAGGCTTGGGTCAATGCCAGGAGGAGGGGTAAGAAGCAATCGGGAAGACAATCCCCTGGGGCGGTTCCCCTCCATAATAGGTTTTCGGTGCTGGAGGCTACAGTTGAGGAGGAATCAACTGAGCATAGAGAGCAGATCTCTGGGGGTGAGCCGAGTGAGAAAGCTCAGGTGGTTAGGGGCTGTAAAAGACTGGGCCTTGTGATTGGGGACTCCACAATTAAGGGGACAGATAGGAGGGTCGGAACTAAAGGTAGGGACTCAGGGTTGGTGTGTTGCCTACCAGGGGCTGGGGTCCGGGATGTGTCTGACAGGGTATTCAGGACTCTTAGGGGGGAGGGAGATAAACCACAAGTTATTGTACATGTGGGGACACACGACATAGGGAGGATAGGGGAAGGGGATATTAGGCAGGGATTTATGGAGTTGGGGTGGAAACTAAAGGCCAAGACTGACAGAGTGGTTATCTCTGGACTCTTGCCTGTACCACGGGATAGTTTAGAGAGGAATAGGGAGGGGGAAGGTTTGAATTCATGGCTGAAGGGATGGTGCAGGAGGGAGGGGTTCAGGTACTTAAGCAATTGGGGCTCGTACTGGGGAAGGTGTGACCTCTATGAGAAGGATGGTCTACACCTTAATCAGAAGGGGACCAATATCCTGGGGGGTAAATTTGCTAAGGCCATGCAGGGAGGTTTAAACTGATTCGGGGGGGGGGAGGGATCCTGAGTAGTGGGGCTGAAAGTGAGGGATGCATGGATGGGGACTGCTATGCAGGGCATTGCAGAGGTGGGGTGGAGCAGGGTTTGAAATGTGTATACTTCAATGCCAGGAGTATTCGCAATAAAGTGGGTGAAGTTGCAGCGTGGATCAGTACCTGGGACTTCGATGTTGTGGCTATTTCAGAGACATGGATAGAGCAGGGGCAGGAATGGATGCTGCAGGTCCCGGGGTTCAAATGTTTTAGTCGAAGTAGGGAAGGAGGTAGAAGAGGGGGAGGGGTAGCATTATTGGTCAGAGATTGTATCACAGTGTCAGAGAGGAGGTTTGATGAGGACTTATCTGTTGAGGTAGTATGGGCGGAGATTAGAAATAGGAGAGGAGAGGTCACCCTGTTGGGAGTCTTTTATAGACCTCCTAAAAGTTCTAGAGAGGTTGAGGAAAGGATTGCGGAGTCAATCCTGCTTAGGAGTGAAAGTAATAGGGCAATTGTTATGGGGGATTTTAACTTGACTAATATTGACTGGAATTGTTATAGCTCTAGCTCGTTAGAGGGGTCAGTTTTTGTTCAAAGCGTGCAGGAAGGTTTTTTGACTCAGTATGTAGACAGGCCAACTAGAGGTGAGGCTATATTGGATCTGGTGCTGGGAAATGAGCCAGACCAGGTGCTAGACTTGGAAGTTGGTGTGCATTTTGGTGATAGTGACCACAATTCGGTTACGTTCACCTTAGTGATGGAAAGGGATAGGCATGAACCTCGGGCCAGTGGTTTTAGCTGGGGGAAGGGTAATTATGAGGCTATTAGGAGAGAATTAGGAAACATAGGTTGGACTAGGAGATTACAGGGACTGGGAACGTCCGACATGTGGAGTTTTTTCAAGGAGCAGCTACTGCGAGTCTGTGATAGGTATGTCCCTGTCAGGCAAGGAGGAATTGGTAGGGCTAGGGAACCGTGGTGCACCAAAAAAGTTTCTTTGTTGGTTAAAAAGAAAAAGGAGGCTTATGTTCGGATGAGACGTGAGCACTCGGGTAGTGCACTAGAAAGCTTTAGATTGGCTAAGAGGGAGTTGAAGAGCGAGCTTAGAAGGGCTAAAAGGGGACATGAGAAGACTTTGGCGGATAGGGTTAAAGAGAATCCTAAGGCGTTCTATAGGTATGTCAAGAACAGAAGGTTGGTTAGGGCAAGTTTAGGGCCAGTTATAGATGGCAGAGGGAAGTTATGTGTGGAACCGGAGGAGATTGGTGAAGCATTGAACCAATATTTCTCTTCGGTGTTCACGCAAGGGGACATGAATATAGCTGAGGAGGACACTGGGTTGCAAGGGAGTAGAATAGACAGTATTACAGTTGATAAGGAGGATGTGCAGGATATTCTGGAGGGTCTGAAAATAGATAAATCCCCTGGTCCGGATGGGATTTATCCAAGGATTCTCTGGGAGGCAAGAGAAGTGATTGCAGAGCCTCTGGCTCTGATCTTCAGGTCGTCGTTGGCCTCTGGTATAGTACCAGAAGATTGGAGGTTAGCGAATGTTGTCCCATTGTTTAAGAAGGGGAACAGAGACTTCCCCGGGAATTATAGACCGGTGAGTCTCACTTCTGTTGTCGGCAAGATGTTGGAAAAAATTATAAGGGATAGGATTTATAGTTATTTGGAGAGTAATGAATTGATAGGTGATAGTCAGCATGGTTTTGTGGCAGGTAGGTCGTGCCTTACTAACCTTATTGAGTTTTTTGAGAAAGTGACCAAGGAGGTGGATGGGGGCAAGGCAGTGGACGTGGTATATATGGATTTTAGTAAGGCGTTTGATAAGGTTCACCATGGTAGGCTTCTGCAGAAAATGCAGATGTATGGGATTGGGGGTGATCTAGGAAATTGGATCAGGAATTGGCTAGCGGATAGGAAACAGAGGGTGGTGGTTGATAGTAAATATTCATCATGGAGTGCGGTTACAAGTGGTGTACCTCAGGGATCTGTTTTGGGGCCACTGCTGTTTGTAATATTTATTAATGATCTGGATGAGGGTATAGTTGGGTGGATTAGCAAATTTGCTGATGACACCAAAGTCGGTGGTGTGGTAGACAGTGAGGAAGGGTGTCGTAGTTTGCAGGAAGACTTAGACAGGTTGCAAAGTTGGGCCGAGAGGTGGCGGATGGAGTTTAATGCGGAGAAGTGTGAGGTAATTCACTTTGGTAGGAATAACAGATGTGTTGAGTATAGGGCTAACGGGAGGACTTTGAATAGTGTGGAGGAGCAGAGGGATCTAGGTGTATGTGTGCATAGATCCCTGAAAGTTGGGAATCAAGTAGATAAGGTTGTTAAGAAGGCATATGGTGTCTTGGCGTTTATTGGTAGGGGGATTGAATTTAGGAGTCGTAGCGTTATGTTGCAACTGTACACAACTCTGGTGCGGCCGCACTTGGAGTACTGTGTGCAGTTCTGGTCCCCACATTACAGGAAGGATGTGGAGGCTTTGGAGAGGGTGCAGAGGAGGTTTACCAGGATGTTGCCTGGTATGGAGGGGAGATCCTATGAGGAGAGGCTGAGGGATTTGGGATTGTTTTCGCTGGAAAGGCGGCGGCTAAGAGGGGATCTTATTGAAACATATAAGATGATTAGAGGTTTAGATAGGGTGGATAGTGATAGCCTTTTTCCTCTGATGGAGAAATCCAGCACGAGGGGGCATGGCTTTAAATTGAGGGGGGGTAGTTATAGAACCGATGTCAGGGGTAGGTTCTTTACCCAGAGGGTGGTGAGGGATTGGAATGCCCTGCCAGCATCAGTAGTAAATGCGCCTAGTTTGGGGGCGTTTAAGAGATCCGTAGATAGGTTCATGGACGAAAAGAAATTGGTTTAGGTTGGAGGGTCACAGTTTTTTTTTTTTTTTTTAACTGGTCGGTGCAACATCGTGGGCCGAAGGGCCTGTTCTGCGCTGTAATGTTCTATGTTCTATGTTCTATAATCACGTTCACTTTCCACACGGGGCGGCACGGTGGTTAACACTGCTGCCTCACAGGGACCCGGGTTCAATTCCCAACTTGGGTCACTGTCTGTGCAGAGTCTGCACGTTCTCCCCGTGTCTGCGTGGGTTTCTTCCGGTTTCCTCCCACAGTCCAAAAGACGCGCTGGTTAGGTGCATTGGCCGTGCTCAATTCTCCCATGTCGTTGTGACTGTTAAACCCGGGCAGGGTTAGATTAAAGTTTCCCAGAAACTCAGCTCTGACCATGATAGGGTTAACTGTGTGGCATGAATGTGGCAGCGTCTCTTTGTCATGCTGCAGCAGCGTCTAGACTGGAGGTTAGCTGCTCCCCGTCTCTCTAACCTCACTGGTTGTCTGATGCACCAGGCCTCCTGTCTGCACCACAATCAGTTCAGAGGCTGTCAATCCTTTCATAACCTCCACCCTGCGGCACACCTGCCTGTGTGTGTGTGTGTGTGTGTGAGGTCGTGTGTGTGTGTGTGTGTGTGAGTGTGAGTGTGTGTGTGTGTGAGTGTGAGTGTGTATGAGTGTGTGAATGTGTGTGTGTGAGCGTGTGTGTGTGTGTGTGTGAGTGTGTGTGTGTATGAGTGTGTGAATGTGTGTGTGTGAGCGTGTGTGTGTGTGTGAGTGTGTGTGTGTGTATGAGTGTGTGAATGTGTGTGTGTGAGCGTGTGTGTGTGTGTGAGTGTGTGTGTGTGTATGAGTGTGTGAATGTGTGTGTGTGAGCGTGTGTGTGTGTGTGTGTGAGTGTGTGTGTGTGTATGAGTGTGTGAATGTGTGTGTGTGTGTGTGAGTGAGGCCATGTGTGTGTGTGAGTGTGTGTGTGTGTATGAGTGTGTGAATGTGTGAGTGTGAGTGTGTGTGTGTGAGTGTGTGTGTGTATGAGTGTGTGAATGTGTGTGTGTGAGCGTGTGTGTGTGTGTGAGTGTGTGTGTGTGTATGAGTGTGTGAATGTGTGTGTGTGAGCGTGTGTGTGTGTGAGTGAGGCCATGTGTGTGTGTGAGTGTGTGAATGTGTGTGTGTGAGCGTGTGTGTGTGAGGTTGTGTGTGTGTGAATATGTGTGTGTGTGTGAGGTGTGTGTGTGTGTGAGTGAGGTTGTGTGTGTCTGTGAATGTGTGTGTGTGTGAGTGTGTGTGTGTGTGTGAGGTTGTGTGAGTGAGGTTGTGTGTGTGTGTGTGAGTGTGTGTGTGAGTGTGAGTGTGTGTGAGTGTGTGTGTATGTGAATGTGTGTGTGAGTGTGGGTGTGTGTGTGAGTGTGTGTGTGAATGTGTGTGTGTGAATGTGTGTGTGTGTGTGTGAGTGAGGTTGTGTGTGTGAGGTTGTGTGAGTGTGTGTGTGTGTGTGAGGTGTGTGTGTGAGTGTGTGTGTGAGGTTGTGTGTGTGTGTGAATGTGTGAGTGTATGTGTGTGAGTGCGTGTGTGAGTGTGTATTTTAAACAAGATGCTCTTGTGTTACGTCTCATGCCAGAAACTGCAAGGTGTTAAGTGACGTTAGCACGGATCCTAAATGTTACATTTGAATTTGGCATTAGGGTGGCCATTGAGTGTTTCAGGTGTGATTCAAACCATCCGTGTGGAAGCTCTAATCACACAAAGTATATTTAAGAAAAGTGTGAAAACATAACAAAAAGAATTGGAATACTTTCACCAATTACAAGAATCAAACACAGTGTAACTCCTACCAGCTAGCTATCTCTGTTCTTCCAAGTCAAACACCATCCCACAGACACACACCTCTCCTCAGACTCGGCACAGAAACAAGTCTGCTCACGTGATGCTGGATCTTGCAGCTTTTTAACCCCACCGTGAATTGGTCCTTTGGATGTTGGATCAATTCTCTGAGGCTTTTCAGCAAGCCTCTGGAGAGAGAGAGAGACTGAGTCACGGCCTTCTTCCACCAGCTTCTAACAGCGGCTGAGAACTAAAACTAAAAATTAAAGTTTTTTATTGTTAAAAAAATGAAAAACTAAAAAAACTTTAAGTTTTACTTTAAATTTAAAACTGAAGACTTTTCTGTGTAAAAAAATCAGTCCCCAGGCATCACCTGACCTGTCAATCATCCCCAAATCAAGCTCCACCCACAATCCCCAAAGGACCATTAAAATCCCAGAACCCTACATTGAGCCAGGTTAAAATCAACATGGCGGCGTGCATTATATTGCTTCAGTAACAATTAGAGAACACCGGTTACAAACATCATGGCACCAATAAAATGCTTGGACCTGCTTGAAAGACCTGCAGCGGAACACGATTAAAGTACACTTGTTAAAGGCACAGTTTCGTCACACTTGCTCAGGATGATCCTTTCCCTCCATATCACGCTACACAGCTTGGCCATTTTACAGAGGGTCAAAGGTCAGAGTCTGACCCAGGGACAGTGGAAATGTCCCTGTCGGACTCCATCTCGGCATTTCACCGATGCCTGAGGGGGGCGGGGGCGAGTGGAAGATGTGAAAGGGTTTCGCTGGAGGGGTTTAGGATATGAGGGGCCCTGACTGACCCTGCGCTGTGCGCCCCCCCCCCTCCCAACGCACTGATCCACTTATTTCTGTCCCTCTTTGTTTGCACAGAGCCGCAAGACAGGAAGAAAGAGGTCGCGGCCGGGTTGTCGGGGGGCGTGACGGCCTGTATCGTCCTGGTGGTCCTCCTGCTCTTGCTCCTCCTGCTGAGTTATGGCTGGAAGATATACAAGCGCGATGGAAAGGAAGGTGAGAGCGCGGCGAGGCGGGCACACACCGGGGCACGCACGTGCTCACACACGTGCAGACATACGGGGGTGGATGCATCCCCATCTGCAGCCATGCACACACTGCACGCATTGTCGCAGAGGTACACACACATGGTACTTCACTCACACATGCATATACTCATACCAACATGCATGAATACATTTACATACAAGAAGGGAATATCTGCATGCGCACACAGGCAAATACATGCAAAGTACATGCAAAATGAGCAAACATGAGATGCACACCTATGCATGCCTGCAGGCAAACATGCATGGACACATGTGTGTACATAGGAATGTACAAGCATGGTCAGGCATGCACACTGGCAGAAACAAAAGAGATCTTGAACTAGGCACACACGTGTGTGCACAGATTCACATGTATACACACATATGCATGCTTGAAAATGCACACATGTGCAAGCAACATTGACACAGGCACACATGTAGTACATGTACACACGTGCCTTATCTGAGGAAGGATGTCCTTGCTATAGAGGGAGTACAGTGAAGGTTTCCCAGGCTGATTCCTGGGATGGCAGGTCTGTCATATGAGGAGAGACTAAATCAGTTAGGATTATATTCACTGGAGTTTAGAGAGTGAGAGGGGATCTGATAGAAACTTATAAAATTCTAACAGGGTTAGACAGGGGAGATTCAGAAAGAATGTTCCTGATGGTGGGGGAGTCCAGAACTCGGGGTCAGAGTTTGAGGATAAGGGGGTAAACCTTTTAGAACTGAGGTGAGGAGAAATTTCTTCACCCAGAGGATGGGGAATGTGTGGAATTCACTCCCACAGAAAGTAGTTGAGGCCAAAACGTTGTGTGATTGGAAGAAATTAGATATCGCTCTTGGGGCTAAAGGGATCGAGGGATATGGGGGGAAGGGCGGGATCAGGATATTGAATTCGATGATCAGCCAGGATCATAATGAATGTTGGAGCAGGCTGGAAGGGCCGAATGGCCTCCTCCTGCTTCTAGTTTCCATGTTTCTAAGTCAAATGCATTGGCACAAGCGTGTGCAAAGGTGGCACACACAGACGTGCGCCATTGACACAAGCAAACACACACTCGCTCACTCACTCAGTCGCACTCACTCACTTTGCTAGCAGGCTCGATGTTAATTGCTCTCTAAACCTCTCCCCCTCAGTGTTTCGGCGGAAGCATACACAACGCCAGTGGATCGGACCCACCGGGGCCGCCAGTCACGCAGGTAAGCACGGCGTTACCCGAACGGCAACGGGCTAGCGGGGCGGGGGAACGGCCAGGTGGCAGGCTGGGGGATCCAGGGGCTAATTCACCGGCTGGGGTTGGCACTCACTCCCATTGGGGCCCAACTCAGGGAAGCCTGCCTGACTCCCACAGAGTAACAGAGAGAGAGGGAGGACACGAAGAGAATGAGTTTAACTTTATAGAATCCCTACAGTGCAGGAGGAGGCCATTCGGGCCATCGAGTCTGCACCGACCACAATCCCACCCAGGCCCTACCCCTGTAACCCCATGCCTTTACCCGAGCTAGTCCCCGACACTTAGGGGAATTTTATCATCGCCAATCCACCTAACCCGCACATTTATTAGTTTCACAGGAACATTAACACTGCAATGAAATGACTGTGCACACTCCGGCGCCTGTTCGGGTCAATGCACTCTAACCAGCACGTCTTTCAGACTGTGGGAGGAAACCGGAGCACCCGGAGGAAACCCACGCAGACACAGGAAGAACGTGCAAACTCCGCACAGATAGTGACCCAAGCCGGGAATCGAACGCGGGGGCCGGGCGCTGTGAGGCAGCAGTGCTAACCACTGTGCCACCTTGCTGCCCATGGATAGAATGAGGCTGACAGAGAGAGAGGGGGAGAGGGAAAGAGGGAGAGGTGCAGCACGCCCTCAGCACTGACCCTCTGACAGTGCAGCGCTCCCTCAGTACTGACCCTCTGACAGTGCAGCACTCCCTCAGTACTGACCCTCTGACAGTGCAGCACTCCCTCAGCACTGACCCTCTGACAGTGCAGCACTCCCTCAGCACTGACCCTCTGACAGTGCAGCACTCCCTCAGCACCGACCCTCTGACAGTGCAGCACTCCCTCAGCACTGACCCTCTGACAGTGCAGCACTCCCTCAGCACTGACCCTCTGACAGTGCGGCACTCCCTCAGTACTGACCCTCTGACAGTGCAGCACTCCCTCAGTACTGACCCTCTGACAGTGCAACACTCCCTCAGCACTGACCCTCTGACAGTGCAGCACTCCCTCAGTACTGACCCTCTGACAGTGCAGCACTCCCTCAGCACCGACCCTCTGATAGTTCAGCACTGACCCTCTGGCAGTGCGGCACTCCCTCAATACTGACCCTCTGAAAGTGCGGCACTCCCTCAGCACTGACCCTCTGACAGTGCAGCACTCCCTCAGTACTGACCCTCTGACAGTGCAGCACTCCCTCAGTACTGACGCTGACAGTGCAGCGCTCCCTCAGCACTGACCCTCTGACAGTGCAGCACTCCCTCAGCACCGACCCTCTGACAGTGCAGCACTCCCTCAGCACTGACCCTCTGACGGTGCAGCACTCCCTCAGCACTGACACGCTGACAGTGCAGCGCTCCCTCAGTACTGACCCTCTGACAGTGCAGCGCTCCCTCAGTACTGACCCTCTGACAGTGCGGCACTCCCTCAGTACTGACCCTCTGACAGTGCAGCACTCCCTCAGCACTGACCCTCTGACAGTGCAGCCCTCCCTCAGCACTGACCCTCTGACAGTGCAGCTCTCCCTCAGTACTGACCCCCCTGACAGTGCAGCACTCCCTCAGTACTGACCCTCTGACAGTGCGGCACTCCCTCAGTACTGACGCTGACAGTGCAGCACTCCCTCGGTACTAACCCTCTGACACTGCAGCACTCCACAGTACACCATTATGGGATGGGAGTGTTGGTGGCTGGGCCAGCGTTTATTGCCTATCCCTAACTGCCCCTTGAGAAGGTGGTGGTGAGCTGCCTTCCTGAATCGCTGCTGTCCCTGAGGTGTAGGTACACCCACAGTGCTGTTAGGGAGGGAGTTCCTGGATTTTAACCCAGTGACAGTGAAGGAACGGCCGATATATTTCCAAGTCAGGATGGTGAGTGATTTGAGGGTGAACCTCCAGGTAATGCTGTTCCCAGGTATCTGCTGCCCTTGTCCTTCTGGATGGAAGCGGTTATGGGTTTGGAAGGTGCTGCCTAAGGAGCCTTGGTGAGTGCTGCAGTGCATCTTGTAGATGGTACACACGGCTGCCACTGAGTGGCAGTGTTGGACTGGTCCTCTTTGGCGAACGTCAGTATATAACAGTCTCTTTTTTCACATTCCTGTTTCGCAAAGTGTCGTTTCATCGAAACAACAACGCCAACCTCAGACCGGTCTCCACCCAAAGTGCAGACGGCAACCTCTACACGGGACCTCTGCAGAAGGATGCTTTCTCTGCTTACCCAGGTAAGGAGGCAGGGGCTTTCTGGCAGGCAAGGACAGGCCAAGGTTTCCATTTCTTTGGCCACTTCAGGGCGTTCCAAAGCCAGTGACGCGCTTGGGGAAATGTGGTCACTGAGGTGATTGGAATTGCGGCAGCCATTTTCTGTTGTCACGGTTACAGAACGTGCCTCACAATGAGTTGTTTGTATGATGGAATCTACAGTGAAGGAGGAGGCCATTCGGCCCATTGAGTCTGCACCAACCACAACCACACCCAGATCCTATTCCCATAACCCCATGCATTTACCGTCCTAATCCCCCTGACCCTAAGGGGCAATACAGCATGGCCAATCCACCTAACCCGCACATCTCTGGACTGTGGGAGGAAACCGGAGCACCCGGAGGAAACCCACGCAGACACGGGGAGAATGTGCAAACTCCACACAGGCAGTGACCCAAGCCGGAATTGAACCCGGGTCCCTGGGGCTGTGAGGCAGCAGTGCTAACCACTGTGCCACCGTGCCACCTGTATGTTAACAGCAAGTTTTTATTAACTACTTGTAACTATATATATATGTAGGTACAGTAAGGGATACAGACAAGGTGTTATCTCCACGTCTAATCATAGAATCATACAGTGCAGAAGAGGCCCTTCAGCCCATCGAGTCTGCATTGCCACATTAGAAACACCTGAACTCCCACCTAATGCCACTTGCCACAACTTGGCCCATAGCCCTGAATGTGCCAAGTGCTCATCCAGATGCTTTTTAAAGGATGTGAGGAATCCCACCTCCACCACCCTCCCAAGGCAGCGCATTCCAGACCATCACCACCCTCTGGGTAAAAAGATTTCTCCTCACATCCCCCTAAACCTCCTGCCCTTCACTTTTAACTTGTGTCCCCTCATGACTGACCCTTCAGCTAAGGGGAACAGCTGCTCCTTATCCACTCTGTCCGTGCCCCTCATAATCTTGTACCCCTCAATCAGGTCGCCCCTCAGTCTTCTCTGCTCCAACGAAAATAATCCACACCTACCCAACCTCTCTTCATAACTTAAATGCTCCGTCCCAGGCAGCATCCTGGGGAATCTCCTCTGCACCCTCTCCAGTGCAATCACATCCTTCCTAAAATGTGGTGACCAGAACTGCACACAGTGCTCCAGCTGTGGCCTCACCAAAGTTCTATAAAACAATTTTCGAAACAATGACTGTCACAGATCTCTGGACGATAGCACACGGACTCTAGGTTTGGGTTACCTGCCTTCTTACATCACAGTGTGGCCGGTACTGTATACATTAACCCTTCGTGTAACAGACCCTTATACTGCACCTACCCCCAACTCTTTATCCCATGGATACAGAGTTACATTAGTTTACTTCAAGTCTCACATTGTTGTAAGTCCTATGCATTTACCTTATTGCTCCAATCTTTCTGCTTTTTCAATGTTATTGCTATTATGGTATTAGCATTAACAACATTCACGCCGCCCTGTCTCACACTTCAAATCCTTGAAGTTAGAGGTCTAGACCATAAGACATAGGAGCAGAATTAGGCCACTCAGCCCATCGAATCTGCTCCACCATTCAACCAATGCTGATGTGGTTCTCATCTCCACTCTCCTGCCTTCTCCCGTAACCCCTGATCCCTTTATTGATCAAGAACCTATCTATCTCTGTCTTAAAGACACTCAATGACCCGGCCTCCACAGCCCTTTGTGGCAAAGAGTTCCACAGATTCACCACTCTCTGGCTGGAGAAATTCCTCCTCATCTCTGTTTTAAAGGGTCGTCCCTTCACTCTGAGGCTGTGCCCTCGAGTTCTAGTCTCTCCCACTCGTGGCCTCTCGGTATTCTGTAAGTTTCAATTAGATCCCACCCTCATCCTTCTAAACTCCATCTAGTACAGACCCAGACTCCTCAACTGCTCCTCATATGACAAACCCTTCTTTCCTGGGATCATACTTGTCTGACCAGAGCCTTATACAGCCTCAGTACATCCCTGTTCTTGTATTCTAGCCCTCTCGACATGAATGCCAACATTGAATTTGCCTTCCTAACTGCCGATTGAACCTGCACATTAACCTTTAGGTCTCTCTCAAGGCCTAAAGTCCTTGAAGTTAGCGGTTTAGGTCTCTCTGAAGGCCTAAAGTCCTTGAAGTTAGCGGTTTAGGTCTCTCTGAAGGCCTAAAGTCCTTGAAGTTAGCGGTTTAGGTCTCTCTGAAGGCCTAAAGTCCTTGAAGTTAGCGGTTTAGGTCTCTCTGAAGGCCTAAAGACCTTGAAGTTAGAGATTTAGGCCATCCAGAGGCCTTACAACCCTTCCACATCCTGTTTGCTGTTCTGATGGGGGAGAGGTAGGCCCCAGTAGTCCTGGCTTGGACTGGGGTTTGGCTGTTTGGTCCACTGCTTTATTTGATCCCCTGAATGCCGGTCCGTCCAACGTTGCATGGTTGCTGGTACTCTCAATCCTTTTTCACAGGGTGGACAAATGTGTACTCCTTGGCATTGCTTTATGGTCTTCTTTCTCAGTGTGGGCCTTCTCAAAGCCGACCTGAGGTTGAGGCAGAGCGTTCCTGTGACGGGAAGAAGGCTCAGTGGTACACTCACCTTTGCTTTCTCTTGCCGTCGACAGTGATAGACTGCGAGCAGGTTGGAGCATCCCTTATGGTTGTGGCCCGCTGGCTGGGAGTGGCACAGTGGGCACGGTGGCTAGCGTGTCAACCACCTATACCATCATCGCAGTTGGAGGTAGAGGCTTGTCAGACGGCTGATGGTTACCCTGGTACCAGTTCCACTGAGGGCTCCATGGCAACGTCCGGGGAGATAGTCTGACCATTGGGAAATTTCCGAGACTGGATTGATAAACCCGCTCTGCAGAGAGAAAGGGGAGAGATCGCAGGCCACATTCGAGTCTGAATAGTTTTTAGGGTTGCCTTTTTCAGATGGCAAGATCCCGCTGACTCCCTGAAGTCCAGTGCCATTTCACATTCGATTGAGCGCTGATTGGCAGTGGGCTGGACTTCTTCGAAGCCCCGCCTTGTTGTTATGTGAGCCAATCAGTGTCCTGCCTGGAGCTAAATCCCTGGATGTTGTCAAGGCAAGTCCCAGGAGTCCAAAGGGTGGGATGGTTAGGGATGCCCTTAGGGGTTGGGAGGAGGGCAAACATGGCATCGGTGTGGGGGCGGGGGTAGGTATCATAGAATCCCTACAGTGCAGAATGAGGCCATTCAGCCCATCGAGTCTGCACCAACTCTCCACCAGAGCATCTAACCCAGGCCCCACCATGTTGTATGAACATGTGAATCCGGATCAAGAATAGGCCACTCGGCCCCTCGAACCTGCTGCCCCATTCACAGCTGATCTGATTGTAACCTCAACCCACCCATTCCTGGTATTAGTCTGGGACACGTTCTCTGAACTATGAGTTACATTACGGGCAGGATTTTACAGCATCGCTCAAGTTGGACCGGGTATCTGAGCTGACATTTCCGTTGTCCACCCCTCGCCCACTCCGATTCCTTGGTGGACGAGGCACTCAAATTCCAGTGTATGGGTCTGTCAAGGAAGACTTTGGAGTCTTCTGTATGTTAACAGAAAGAGATAGGGAGGGTTAGGGGCTGGAGGAGGTTACAGAGATAGGGAGGGTTGTAGGGGCTGGAGGGGGTTACAGAGATAGGGAGGGTTAGGGGCTGGAGGGGGTTACAGAGATAGGGAGGGTTAGGGGCTGGAGGGGGTTACAGAGATAGGGAGGGTTAGGGGCTGGAGGGGGTTACAGAGATAGGGAGGGTTAGGGGCTGGAGGGGGTTACAGAGATAGGGAGGGTTGTAGGGGCTGGAGGAGGTTACAGAGATAGGGAGGGTTGTAGGGGGCTGGAGGAGGTTACGGAGATGGGGAGGGTTGTAGGGGCTGGAGGAGGTTACAGAAATAGGGAGGGTTGTAGGGACTGGAGGAGATTACAGAGATAGGGAGGGTTGTCGGGACTGGAGGAGATTACAGAGATAGGGAGGGTTGTAGTGGGCTGGAGGGGGTTACAGAGACAGGGGGAATTGTAGGGGCTGGAGGAGGTTACAGAAATAGGGAGGGTTGTTGGGACTGGAGGAGGTTACAGAGATAGGAAGGGTTGTTGGGACTGGAGGTGGTTACAGAGATAGGGAGGTGTTGTCGGACCTGGAGGGGGTTACAGAGATAGGGAGGGTTGTCGGGGGCTGGAGGGGGTTACAGAAATAGAGTGGTTGTAGGGGCTGGACAAGGTTACAGAGATAGGGAGGGTTGTAGGGACTGGAGGAGGTTACTGAGATAGGGAGGGTTGTAGGGGCTGGTGGAGGTTACAAAGATAGGGAGGGTTATAGGGGCTGGAGGAGGTTACAGAGATAGGAAGGGTTGTAGGAGCTGGAGGATGTTACAGAGATAAGGAGGGTTGTAGGGGCTGGTGGAGGTTACAAAGATAGTGAGGGTTATAGGGGCTGGTGGAGGTTACAAAGGTAGGGAGGGTTATAGGGGCTGGCGGAGGTTACAGAGATAGGAAGGGTTGTAGGAGCTGGAGGATGTTACAGAGATAAGGAGGGTTGTAGGGGCTGGTGGAAGTTACAAAGATAGTGAGGGTTATAGGGGCTGGAGGAGATTACAGAGATGGGGGGTTGGCAGGGCTGAAGGAGGTTACAGAGATAGGAAGGGTTGTAGGAGCTGGAGGATGTTACAGAGATAGTGAGGGTTGTAGGGGCTGGAGGAGGGTACAGAGAGAGGGAGGGTTGTAGGGCTAAGGGGCTTACAGAGATAGGGAGGGTTGTTGGGGGCCGGAGGTTACAGAGATAGAGAGGGTTGTCGGGACTGGATGAAGTTACAGAGATAGAACATAGAACATAGAACAGTACAGCACAGAACAGGCCCTTCGGCCCACGATGTTGTGCCGAGCTTTATCTGAAACCAAGATCAAGCTATCCCACTCCCTATCATCCTGGTGTGCTCCATGTGCCTATCCAATAACTGCTTAAATGTTCCTAAAGTGTCTGACTCCACTATCACTGCAGGCAGTCCATTCCACACCCCAACCACTCTCTGCGTAAAGACCCTACCTCTGATATCCTTCCGATATCTCCCACCATGAACCCTATAGTTATGCTCCCTTGTAATAGCTCCATCCACCCGAGGAAATAGTCTTTGAACGTTCACTCTATCTATCCCCTTCATCATTTTATAAACCTCTATTAAGTCTCCCCTCAGCCTCCTCCGCTCCAGAGAGAACAGCCCTAGCTCCCTCAACCTTTCCTCATAAGACCTACCCTCCAAACCAGGCAGCATCCTGGTAAATCTCCTCTGCATTCTTTCCAACGCTTCCACATCCTTCTTATAGTAAGGTGACCAGAACTGCACACAATATTCCAAATGTGGTCTCACCAAGGTCCTGTACAGTTGCAGCATAACCCCACGGCTCTTAAACTCCAACCCCCTGTTAATAAAAGCTAACACACTATAGGCCTTCTTAACAGCTCTATCCACTTGAGTGGCAACCTTTAGAGATCTGTGGATATGGACCCCAAGATCTCTCTGTTCCTCCACAGTCTTCAGAACCCTACCTTTGACCCTGTAATCCACATTTAAATTAGTCCTACCAAAATGAATCACCTCACATTTATCAGGGTTAAACTCCATTTGCCATTTTTCAGCCTAGCTCTGCATCCTATCTATATCTCTTTGCAGCCTACAACAGCCCTCCACCTCATCCACTACTCCACCAATCTTGGTGTCATCAGCAAATTTACTGATCCACCCTTCAGCCCCCTCCTCCAAGTCATTAATAAAAATCACAAAGAGCAGAGGACCAAGCACTGATCCCTAGGTAGGGAGGGTTGTTGGGGCTGGAAGGGGTTACAGAGATAGGGAGGGTTGTAGGAGCTGGAGGGGTTTACAGAGATAGGGAGGGTTGTAGGGGGCTGGAGGGAGTTACAGAGATAGGGAGGGTTGTAGGAGCTGGAGGGGGCTACAGAGATAGGGAGTGTTGTAGGGACTGGAGGAGATTACAGAGATAGGGAGTGTTGTAGGGACTGGAGGAGGTTACAGAGATAGGGAGGATTGTAGGGGCTGGAGGAGGTTTCTGTGATAGGGAGGGGTGTAGGTGCTGGAGGAGGTTACAGAAATGGGTTGTCAGGGCTGGAGGAGGTTATAGAGATAGGGAGGGTTGTAGGGGGTGAAGGAGGTTACAGAGATAGGGAGGGTTATAGGGGGTGGAGGAGGTTACAGAGATAGGGAGGGTTGTAGGGGGTGGAGGAGGTTACAGAGATAGGGAGGGTTGTAGGGGGTGGAGGAGGTTACAGAGATAGGGAGGGTTGTAGGGGGTGGAGGAGGTTACAGAGATAGGGAGGGTTATAGGGGGTGGAGGAGGTTACAGAGATAGGGAGGGTTGTAGGGGGTGGAGGAGTTTACAGAAATAGGGAGGGTTGTAGGGGGTGGAGGAGGTTACAGAGATAGGGAGGGTTGTAGGGGGTGGAGGAGGTTACAGAAATAGGGAGGGTTGTAGGGGGTGGAGGAGGTTACAGAGATAGGGAGGGTTGTAGGGGGTGGAGGGGGTTACAGAGATAGGGAGGGTTGTAGGGTGTGGAGGAGGTTACAGAGATAGGGAGGGTTGTAGGGGGTGGAGGAGGTTACAGAAATAGGGAGGGTTGTAGGGGGTGGAGGAGGTTACAGAAATAGGGAGGGTTGTAGGGGCTGGAGGAGGTTACAGAAATAGGGAGGGTTGTAGGGGGTGGAGGAGGTTACAGAGATTGGGAGGGTTGTAGGGGGTGGAGGAGGTTACAGAGATTGGGAGGGTTGTAGGGGGTGGAGGAGGTTACAGAGATAGGGAGGGTTGTAGGGGGTGGAGGAGGTTACAGAGATTGGGAGGGTTGTAGGGGGTGAAGGAGGTTACAGAGATAGGGAGGGTTGTAGGGGGTGGAGGAGGTTACAGGGCTCGGGAGAGTAAGGATCAGAGTGAATATCCTCCACTATTACGCTCTCACCAGTCCCACCACTGTTGTCAGCTCATCAATCGGTTTCCTTATTCTCTACAGCTTTGGAGCGAAGGGCGAACATCTCCGTGAATCCACGCGACAACTCCTCAGAGAGTGACTACGATTTCTTCGATACAAATGCCCAGCGATTGTAGAGAGCTTCAGCAAAGTGAGTATCCAGAGAGATGGTCAATGGGTTGCTCACAGAGCGACAGGTAAAGGGGGGGCAGAGGGATGGGGGGGGGGGGGGTTGGGGGGGGGTTGGGGGGTTGGGGGGTGGAGGGGGTTGGGGGGGGTTGGGGGGGGTGGGGGGGGGGAAGGGCGGGGGGGGGGGAGTGGGTGAGGCGGTCCCAGTCAGGACCCCGAATCCGTTCTCCAATCACTCCACACTGGCTGAAGACAGAGGCCAAAGGGAAAGGTTCAATCAGTCAGACTTTATGGACTTCGTGTGAAGATGGCGCTGATCGGGTCCGACTGGAAAGTGATGATGCCAGAGGCAAGGAAAGGTAACACAGTTTGCCTCATCACAGTATGAGGCTTCACAGAAGGGGGCCATTTGGCCCCTTGTGCCTGTGCTGGCCCTTTGAAAGACTCCATCCAATTAATCCCACCACCCTTGCTGCTTTTGCACCATAATCCCTGCAAATTCCTTTCCCATAAATATTTACCCAACTCCCTGTTTGAAAATGTTTTGGTTCCTTTCAGCTACAGCCATTCGCAGTGTGAATAAAAATCTCAACTGGGCTGTGAACCCATATCTCCAGCGCAGTGGTCCAGACCTCTGCATTAGAAATCGACTAGCATTACCACTCGGCAATTTTTGCCACCTAACTTTCTCTCCACCTCATACCCCAACAACGTCATTCATATTTTAATCATAATTACAATCCCATTCCAAATCCATTCACTCTTGAAACCTCCTTGCACAAGGGATGTGGACGTCACTGCCTAGGCCCAACATTTATTCCCCGTCTCCCTAATTGCCCCTTGAGAAGGTGGTGGTGAGCTGCCTTCTTGAACCTCTGCAGTCCCCGAGGTGTAGGTACACCCACAGTGCTGTTAGGGAGGGATGACACGTGGGACCACTACCTTCCAAGACTCCAGCCAAGACACTCACCATCCTGTCTTGGAAATATATCGCCATTCCTTCACTGACACTGGGTCAAAGTCCCAGAACTCTGTCCCTAACAGTAATGTGGTTGAACTGACACCATAGGGGCAGTACAGTGGTTAGCACTGCTGCCTCACAGCGCCAGGGACCCGGGTTCGATTCCAGCCTCGGGTCACTGTCTGTGTGGAGTTTGCACGATCTCCCCGTGCCTGCGTGGCTTTCCTCCGGGTGCTCTGATTTCCTCCCACAGTCCAAAGATGTGTAGGTTAGGTGGATTGGCCATGCTAAATTGCCCCTTAGTGTCCAAAGATGAGCAGGTTAGGGGGATTGGCCATGCTAAATTGCCCCTTAGTGTCCAAAGATGTGCACGTTAGGTGGATTGGCCATGCTAAATTGCCCCTTAGGATCTAAAGATGTGCAGGTTAGGTGGATTGGCCAAGCTAAATTGCCCCTTAGTATCTAAAGATGTGTAGGTTAGGTGGATTGGCCATGCTAAATTGCCCCTTAGTGTCCAAAGATGTGCAGGTTAGGTGGATTGGCCATGCTAAATTGCCCCTTAGTGTCCAAAGATGAGCAGGTTAGGGGGATTGGCCATGCTAAATTGCCCCTTAGTGTCCAAAGATGTGCAAGTTAGGTGGATTGGCCATGCTAAATTGCTCCTTAGGATCTAAAGATGTGCAGGTTAGGTGGATTGGCCAAGCTAAATTGCCCCTTAGTATCTAAAGATGTGTAGGTTAGGTGGATTGGCCATGCTAAATTGCCCCTTAGTGTCCAAAGATGTGCAGGTTAGGTGGATTGGCCATGCTAAATTGCCCCTTAGGATCTAAAGATGTGCAGGTTAGGTGGATTGGCCAAGCTAAATTGCCCCTTAGTATCTAAAGATGTGTAGGTTAGGTGGATTGGCCATGCTAAATTGCCCCTTAGTGTCCAAAGATGTGCAGGTTAGGTGGATTGGCCATGCTAAATTGCCCCTTAGTGTCCAAAGATATGCAGGTTAGGTGGATTGGCCGTGCTAAATTGTCCCTTCGTGTCCAAAGATGTGCAGGTTAGGTGGATTGGCCATGCTAAATTGCCCCTTCGTGTCCAAAGATGTGCAGGTTAGGTGGATTGGCCATGCTAAATTGCCCCTTCGTGTCCAAAGATGTGCAGGTTAGGTGGATTGGCCATGCTAAATTGCCCCTTAGTGTTCCGAGATGTGTAGATTAAGGGGTTAGTGGGGTAAATATGTAGGGTTACCGGGATAGGGCCTGGGCAAGATTCTGTCATGGAGTCTGTGCAGACTTGATGGGCCGAATGGCCTCCTTCTGGAGGTGCTCTATGACTCTACGTCGCTGAAACTTTTTATCTTGCAGTAATCAGGACAAACACAAGAATGCCAAATTTCACGCTGCAGGGGAAATGGGTGATAATAACTACACTGAGAACCAGTCTGTGATAATCAGGCAAACTCCTAACATGCTTCACATACATGTGCTCGGAGTGACTTAGGGCCAAACATAGGGACCCATTCTCTGCAAACCAAAGGGATATTATCAAGCCTTACACCTTTTGGAATTACCGGGGAGCGTGGGAGCCTCGGCCAGTCAGAGTTAACTTGCCACCCATTCTGCACCGTGTGGTATAAATTGTCACTTAAAATCTGGCAGTCCTGTGTTTGTCCTGGTGGAACGAGGTGAGAATCATCGGCGACAAGGCTCTCTTTACAGCAATGTTTAAGTGCCGCCAGGTCAGTGTAAATGTGTGAAGCTGTGAATCTTACTGTTGATGCTGTAAATCCCATGATGTTGAGGAACAGACTGCGAGCAAGAATAGCCGACCTTTAACTGACCAGCGTACTCTCTTGTTTCTGTTTTACAGATGCGGGGAGCATTGTGAAATTTCTGGAGGTCCTTGGGGGGGGTGGTTTGCAGGGGTTGACTTGCAGGCTGAGAGGGTCGAAGAGCTCGGAGGTACCCCGGGCAAGATCTTCAATGTGGCTGATCTGAGGTGTAAATCTTTGGAAGAATATTAAGACTCGTTGGGTTGGAGTTCTCGCGTTGGTGCCCATTGTCACTGGTTAGGTGATGGCAGCCGCTGTTCGCAGAGTCACACAGATTCCCTGAGCCAGCACGATCGGGTACAACACAGCCGTTTTAATTACCTGTGTTCATTCCCCACCCGCCCCTCCCTTTCCATTAAGACTTCTTCCCGAACGCATTGAGGACTGGTAACCGAGTGAGCAGTTATTCACACAACCGGAAACGTATCTTTCAATGATAAAGGTCACACATTTCTCCATATCACTGTCAATTTTGCTATCTGACAGTAATAGGATTCAATATACTGGAAAATGATTCAAAAAGGACACTGCACCCACTTGCTAACCAGAAGAAGCATTCTTTCTGGTTGTATCACAGCTTGGTATGGCTCCTGCTCTGCCCAAGACTGCAAGGAACTACAAAAGGTCATGAATGCAGCCCAATCCATCACGCAAACCAGCCTCCCATCCATTGACTCTGTCTACACTTCCCGCTGCCTCGGTAAAGCAGCCAGCATAATTAAGGACCCCACGCACCCCGGACATTCTCTCTTCCACCTTCTTCCATCGGGAAAAAGATACAAAAGTCTGAGGTCACGTACCAACCGACTCGAGAACAGCTTCTTCCCTGCTGCTGTCAGACTTTTGAATGGGCCGACCTCGCACGAAGCCAGTGGTTCCCAAACTTTTTTCACTGGGCCGCACTTTCGGAATAAAAATTTGCTCGCCCCACACCGAATTTTTTATTGATGAGAAATACATTCAAAAACAAAAAAAACAACTCCTAGCAGTGCTTGATTCATAGAACACAACTACTTTATAATATGATCATGGGACATCCAGAAAGTATAAAACAATGCTTGTTTAAACCATGTTTAAATGTTTCTTTGATTGTCCTTGAATCTTCCCGCCACACTTGCCATCCTCTCTCACCGCACCAGTGTGGCGCGCCGCACCCTTTGGGAACCACTGCACTAAGCTGGTCTTTCCCTGCACCATATCTGTAACTGCAACACTATATTCTGCACCCTCTCCTTTCCTTCTCCTCTATGTACTCTATGAACGGTATGCAAGAAACAATACTTTTCACTGTATACCAATACATGTGACAACAATAAATCAAATGTCGATGGTGTTTGCTGATCAGTCTCTGAATCATAGAGTCCCTACAGTGCAGAAGGAGGCCATTCGGCCCATCGAGTCTGCACCAACCACAATCCCACCCAGCCCCTATCTCCATAACTTCATGTATTTACCCTGCTAATCCCCCGACACTAAGGGGCAATTTATCATGGCCAATCCACCTAAACTTGAAACATCTTTGGAGTGTGGGAGGAAACCAGAGCACCCGGAGGAAACTCACGCAGACACGGGGAAAACGTGCAAACTCCGCACAAACAGCCGGGAATTGAACCCAGGTCCCTGGCGCTGTGCTAACCACTGTGTCACCGTCTCTGAAATAATTTTTTTGTGATTGTGAATAAATTTGTAAAATTCTTTGTGTAATCCCAGGAAAATGAATGCCGTCTTGAACCAGTGCAATGCAATTGGCAGAAATATACCATTTTTGGCCTGGGATGAGGCGGGTGAGGTTGGGGAGGTGGCGGGGTCAGTTTTGTGGGCTTAGACAGATTGGGGTGGGTTCTGTTTTGTTGCTGAATCTTGAACAGCTCCCCCGATCCGAGTCCACTTGCCGACTCAATCAGCTCGCTGTCTTCTCACACGGTATCAATTGTTGTTTGAGATTTGGCATTCTCGCGACTCTGTCCTGGTGAGCTTACATCAGGAAGCTTTGAGAGCGGGTGTGAGATTCTCTGTCCTTCCCACAGCGTTGTTCGCAATGGGGGAAGGTTGGCGGGGGGAGGGAGCTGGAGTGCGGCAATCCATTCGCAGCATCTTCTGGTCCTGCCACTGTCACACTGGGAATTGCCACTGAAGCCACGCCACTCTGCTGGGAAGCCCGCGGCAGGGAGGGGGTGCACCGCCGGCAGGACCAGAGAATCCCACCGGTGTGAACAACCGGAGAATTCCAGCCCTTCTCTCTATTTTCAGCAATATTCAAGTTCTGGGCTCCCAAATGACCAATCCTGACTGGGTAATAAAGCACGTCAATGTCCCAGGGTGCAACTGGGGGCTAATTTGCTAAATTGAGGCAATTTTGTAAAACGTACAAGGCTGGTTCTCAATGCGATGCCACATTGCATTAGGTTGTTGAGGGAATGCTGCGGGAGGCCGGGGGGGGGGGGGGGGGGAGGGGGGTTAATGGGGTGGGGGGATTGGAGAAACCTGGGGGCACAGGAAGATCCAAACTCACAAATAGGGGTCCATCGACCTCCGATGGAATCGCAGCATCGGTGGAGGCCATTCAGCCCATTGTGTCTGTAGCGACTCTCTGCGAGAGCAACCCAGCTAGTCTGACTCGCCACCCTGTCCCCGTAACACTGCACAACGTTTCTCTTCCGATATATAATGATCCAATTCCCTCCGAAAGCCTCGATTGAATTCCCCCGTCCCTCTTTCTCTGGCAGTGTATCCCAGATCCAAAGTACTCGCAGTGTAAAAACATTTTCCCCGTTTTCCTCACCGTCCTTGCACCAGTCGTCTTAAGTCAGCATTCTCTGGTTCTAGATCCTTCCACCAATAGGACCAGTTCCTCTTCTCCCCACTTAAATGGAGCGTAATGTGTGTGAATGTGAACCTGTCCACTTTGGCAGGTAGAATTTAAAAAACAGTGTGCTATTTAAATGGAGAGGGATTTGGGCATCGTGGTCCATGGAATCCCTGCAGGAGGCCATTTGGCCCATCGAGCCTGCACCAACAACAACACCCAGGCCCGATCCCCGTAACCCCACGTATTTACCCTGCTAATCCCCCTGACGCTAAGGGGCAATTTAGCACGGCTCGTTTCCAGAAAAACAGTTTATACTATTGAAAGATTACATTACTCTGTGGTGCAGAGAGATAGAAGCCCTACAGAGCAGAAAGAGGCCATTTGGCCCATCGAGTCTGCACCGAACACAATCCCACCCTACCCCCATATCCCTACATATTTACCCACTAATCCCTCTAACCTACACATCTCAGGACACTAAGGGGCAATTTTTAGCATGGCCAATCAACCTAACCCGCACATCTTTGGACTGTGGGAGGAACCGGAGGAAACCCACGCAGACACGAGGAGAATGTGCAAACTCCACACAGACAATGACCCAAGCCGGGAATCGATTAGAAGCAGCTCAGAAAAGGTTCACATGGCTTTGGGATGAAGGGGTTGCCTTACAAGGAAAGGCTGGACTGGCTGGGCCTGTGTCCTTTGGAGTTTAGAGGAATGAGAGGTGATCCTATTGAAACATATCCGATTCTGAGGGGATCTGACAGGGTGAATGCCGAGAGAATGTCTCAAAACACAGAGAGAACAAAGAACGATACAGCACAGGAACAGGCCCTTCGGCCCTCCAAGCCTGCGCCAATACGTTGTTTCTCCCTCTATTCATGTGACTATCAAGATACACCTTTAATGTTGCTAATGTTGCTTCCACCACCTCCTCTGGCAGCGCGTTCCAGGCACCCACCATTCTCTGTGTGAAAAACTTCCCCCGCACATCTCCCTTAAACTTTGCCCTCTCACCTTGAACCTGTGCCCCCTGTAATTGACACTTCCACCCTGGGAAAAAGCCTCTGAATATCCATCCTGTCTGTGCCTCTCATAATTGCATCAACCTCTTATCCGGTCTCCCCTCAGTACCAGTGTTTCCAGTGAAAACAATCCTAGTTTATTCAACCTCTCCGCATAGTCAACACCCTCGAGACCAGGCAACATCCTGGTGAACCTTCTTTACACTCTCTCCAAAGCTTTCACATCCTTCTGGTCGTGTGGCGACCAGAACTGTACACAATACTCCAAATGCGGCCTCATTAAAGTTTTATACAGCTGTAACATAACTTGCCAACTTTTATACTCGATGCCCAGTCTAATGAAAGCAAACATGCCGTATGCCTTCTTGACCACCTTCTCCACCTGTGTTGCCACTTTCAGGGTTCCACTGTATGCCTAGATCCCTCTGTATGTCAATACTCTTAAGGGTTCTGCCATTTACTTAGAATTTGCATAAGGGGCTTCACATTTAAGAGAACCAAAAGCTATAGGGAAATGGTTCCCAACCTGTGGTCCGGTCCATGAGGGTAAAGCAGGTGGTCCAGAGACAAGAAATACAATACCGTGCAAAGTTGGTTAGGATTATATTCGCTGGAGTTTAGAAGAGTGAGAGAGGATCCCAGAGAAACTTATAAAATTCCAACAGGGTTAGACAGGGTAGATTCAGAAAGAATGTTCCTGATGGCGGGGGAGTCCAGAACTCGGGGTCAGAGTTTGAGGATTTAGAACTGAGGTGAGGAAAAATTTCTTCACCTAAAGGGTGGTGAACATGTGGAATTCACTACCACAGAAAGTAGTTCAGGCCAAAACGTTGTGTGATTTCAAGAAGAAATTAGATATTGCTCTTGGGGCTAAAGGGACCAAGAGACATGGGGGGGAAGGGGGGAGTCAGGATATTGAATTCGATGATCAGCTATGATCAAAATGAATGGCGGAGCAGGCTCGAAGGGCCGAATGGTCTACTCTTGCTTCTAGTTTCGATGTTTCTATGTTTATATGTATGTATCATAATCGATGCGACATTATTCACAAGATAATTTGCTTCATAAATATATTTGTGTAATATAATCCATTATCGTTCTCTGAAAAAGTGTAACACAATGTATTTGTGAGTGTGCACCAGAGACTATTAAAAATAGCTGTGTTTTTAATACTCATTGACATACAAGTGTCGTGAATGTAGCCCAATCCATCACGCAAACCAGCCTCCCATCCATTGACTCTGTCTACACTTCCTGCTACCTCGGCAAAGCAGCCGGCATAATTAAGGACTCCACACACCCCAGACATTCTCTCTTCCACCTTCTTCCGTTGGGAAAAAGATACAAAAGTCTGAGGTCACGTACCAACCGACTCAAGAACAGCTTCTTCCCTGCTGCTGTCAGACTTTTGAATGGACTTAACTCGCATTAAGTTGATCTTTCTCTACACCCTAGCTACGACTGTAACACTACATTCTGCACCCTCTCCTTTCCTTCTCTATGAACGGTATGTTTTGTCTGAAGTGTACGCAAGAAACAATACTTTTCACTATATACTACTACATGTGACAATAATAAATCAAATCAAATCATAAGACATAGGAGCAGAATTAGGCCACTCGGCCCATCAAGTCTGCTCCGCCATTCAATCATGGCTGATATTTTTCTCATCCCCATTCTCCTGCTTTTTCCCCATAACCCCTGATCCCCTTATTAATCAAGAACCTATCTATCTCTGTCTGAGACACTCAATGACCCGGCCTCCACAGCCTTCTGCGGCAAAGAGTTCCACAGATTCACCACTCTCTGGCTGAAGAAATTCCTCCTCATCTCTGTTTTAAAGGATCATCCCTTTAGCCTGAGGTTGTGCCCTCTGGTTCTAGTTTTTCCTACGAGTGGAAACATCCTCTCCATGTCCACTCTATCCAGGCCTCGCAGTACCCTGTGAGTTTCAATAAGATCCCCCCCTCATCCTTCTAAACTCCAATGAGTACAGACCCAGAGTCCTCAACCGTTCCTCATACGACAAGCTCTTCATTCCAGGGATCATTCCTGTGAACCTCCTCTGGACCCTTTCCAAGGCCAGCACATCCTTCCTCATATTATGGGGTCCAAAACTGTTCACAATACTCCAAATGGGGTCTGACCAGAGGCTTATGCAGCCTCAGAAGTACATTCCTGCTCGTGTATTCTAGCCCTCTTGACATGAATGCTAACATTGCATTTGCCTTCCTAACTGCCGACTGAACCTGCACGTTAACCTTAAGGGAGTCTTGAACAAGGACTCCTAAGTGCCTTTGTGTTTCTGATTTCCTAAGCATTTTCCCATTTAGAAAATAGTCTATGCCTCCATTCCTCCTTCCAAAGTGCAGAATCTCACTCTTTTCCACATTGTATTCCATCTGCCACTTCTTTGCCCACTCTCCTAACCTGTCCAAGTCCTTCTGCAGCCCCCCTGCTTCCTCAATACTACCTGTCCCTCTACATATCTTTGTATCATCTGCAAACTTAGCAACAGTGCCTTCAGTTCCTTCCTCCAAATCGTTAATGTATATTGTGACAAGTTGTGGTCCCAGCACCGACCCCTGAGGCACACCACTAGTCACCGGCTGCCATCCTGAGAGAGACCCCTTTATCCCCACTCTCTGCCTTCTGCCAGTCAGCCAATCCTCTATCCATGCCAGGATCTTACCCTTAACACCATGGGCTCTTAACTTATTTAACAGTCTCCTCTGCGGCACCTTGTCAAAGGCCTTCTGGAAATCGAAATAAATCACATCCACTGGCTCTTCTTTATCTAACTTCCTTGTTACCTCCTCAAAGAACTCTAACAGATTTGTCAGACATGACCTCCCCTTGACGAAGCTGTGCTGACTCAGTCCTATTTTATCATGCACTTCCAAGTACTCCGCCATCTCACCCTTAATAATTGACTCGAAAATCTTGCCAATGACTGAAGTCAGGCTAACCGGCCTATAATTTCCCGTCTGCTGCCTCCCTCCCTTCTTAAACAGCGGTGTTACATCAGCTACTTTCCAGTCCTCTGGGACCCTCCCTGCCTCCAGTGATTCCTGAAAGATCACCACCAATGCCTCCACAATTTCCTCAGCGATCTCTTTTAGAACCCTGGGGTGTAGTCCATCCGGTCCAGGTGATTTATCCACCTTCAGACCTTTCAGTTTCCCCAGAACCTTCTCCTTAGTGATGGCCACTACACTCACCTGTGCCCCCTGACTCTCCTGGAGCTCTGTCGACCAAATTTCGCCAATTTGAATTCAATAAAAAAATATCTGGAATTATGAATCTACTGATGACCATGAAACCATTGTCGATTGTCGGAAAAACCCATCTGGCTCACTAATACCCTTTAGGGAAGGAAATCTGCTGATAGTCAGATGCTCTTTCCTCGGGTAGAAAAGTCAGGCACAAGGGGACATCGGTTTAAGGTGGGTGGGTGGGTGGGTGGGGAAAAGTTTAGAGGAGATGTGTGAGGCAAGTCGTTTACACAGAGGGTGGTGAATGTCTGGAACTCTCTGCCTGGGGAGGTGGTGGGAGCAGGTACGATAGCGACATTTAAGGGGCAACTAGACGAATCCATGAATAGGATGGGAATGGAAGGATACGGACTCGGTAAGTGCGTACGGTTTTAGGTTAGGAAGGCAGCATGATCGGCACAGGCCTGGAGGGCCGAACGGCCTGTTCCTGTGCTGTGATTTTCTTTGTCCGACAGACAAAATAAGGACAAACACGTCGGCATGGCGCCCCCCTCCCCATCTCCTCACCTCTGCCCCTCCCTTCCCCACTCCCCTTCCCCTCTCCATCCTCTCTCCCCCTCCCACCCCCCCTCTGCCACTCCCTCCTCCGCTCACGCACCCCCTCCCCTACCCTGCTCCCCCGCCCATACCCGCAACCCCTCCCCCCTCCGCTGCCCCCTCCCCTTCCCTGTCCCCCTCCCCCCCTCCTCCATACCCCTCTGTCCCCTCTCCCCCTCCACCCCCCCTCAATCCCCCTCCCCCCCCTCAATCCCCCTCCCCTCCCCTGCTCCCCCCTCCTTCCGACCCCCTTCCCCTTCTCCCCCCCTTCCCCTTCATTCTCCCCCCCTCCTTCTCCCCCTCCTCTTCCCCCCTTCTCTCCCCCCCATTGCCCCCCTTCCTCTCCCCCCGCCCCCTTCCTCTCCCCCCATTGCCCCTCTTCCTCTCCCCCCCATTGCCCCCCTTCCTCTCACCCCCATTCCCCCCCTTCCTCTCCCCCCCATTCCCCCCCTTCCTCTCCCCCCATGCCCCCCTTCCTCTCCCCCCATTGCCCACTTCCTCTCCCCCCATTGCCCCCCTTCCTCTCCCCCCCATTGCTCCCACCTTCCTCACCCCCATTGCCCCCACCGTCCTCTCCCCCCTGCCCCCCCTTCCTCTCCCCCCATTGCCCCCCTTCCTCTCCCCCCATTGCCCCCCTTCCTCTCCCCTCATTGCCCCCCTTCCTCTCCCCCCCATGCCCCCACCTTCCTCTCCCCCCTGCCCCTTCCTCTCCCCCCATTGCCCCCCTTCCTCTCCCCCCATTGCCCCCTTCCTCTCCCCCCATTGCCCCCCTTCCTCTCCCCCCCCATTGCTCCCACCTTCGTCTCCCCCCCATTGCCCCCCTTCCTCTCCCCCCATTGCCCCCCCTTCCTCTCCCCCCATTGCCCCCCTTCCTCTCCTCCCATTGCCCCCCCTTCCTCTCCCCCCATTGCCCCCCTTCCTCTCCCCCCCATGCCCCCCCTTCCTCTCCCCCCATGCCCCCCCCTTCCTCTCCCCCCCATGCCCCCCCTTCCTCTCCCCCCCATGCCCCCCCTTCCTCTCCCCCCCATGCCCCCCCCCTTCCTCTGCCCCCATGCCCCCCTTCCTCTCCCCCCCATTGCCCCCCTTCCTCTCCCCCCATGCCCCCCTTCCTCTTCCCCCCATGCCCCCCCTTCCACTCCCCCCATGCCCCCCCTTCCTCTGCCCCCCATGCCCCCCCTTCCTCTGCCCTCCATGCCCCCCTTCCTTTGCCCTCCATGCCCCCCCTTCCTCTGCCCCCCATGCCCCCCCTTCCTCTGCCCCCCATGAACCCCCTTCCTCTCCCCCCATGAACCCTCTTCCTCTCCCCCCCATGCCCCCCCTTCCTCTCCCCCGCATGCCCCCCCCCTTCCTCTCCCCGGATTGCCCCCCTTCCTCTCCCCCCCATGCCCTCCCTTCCTCTCCCCCCCATTGCCCCCCTTCCTCTCCCCCCTGCCCCCCTTCCTCTCCCCCCTGCCCCCACCTTCCTCTCCCCCCTGCCCCCACCTTCCTCACCCCCCCCGCCCCCCTTCCTCTCCCCCCGCCCCCCTTCCTCTCCCCCCCGCCCCCCTTCCTCTCCCCCCCGCCCCCTTTCCTCTCCCCCCTGCCCCCACCTTCCTCTCACCCCCTGCCCCCACCTTCCTCTCCCCCCTGCCCCCACCTTCCTCTCCCCCCTGCCCCCACCTTCCTCTCCCCCCTGCCCCCACCTTCCTCTCCCCCCTTGCCCCCCTTCCTCTCCCCCCTTGCCCCCCTTCCTCTCCCCCATTGCCCTCCCTTCCTCTCCCCCCCATGCCCTCCCTTCCTCTCCCCCCCATGCCCTCCCTTCCTCTCCCCCCCATGCCCTCCCTTCCTCTCCCCCCATGCCCTCCCTTCCTCTCCCCCCCATGCCCTCCCTTCCTCTCCCCTCCATGCCCTCCCGTCCTCTCCCCCCCCATGCCCTCCCTTCCTCTCCCCCCCATGCCCTCCCTTCCTCTCCCCCCCATGCCCTCCCTTCCTCTCCCCCCCATGCCCTCCCTTCCTCTCCCCCCCATGCCCTCCCTTCCTCTCCCCCCATGCCCTCCCTTCCTCTCCCCCCCATGCCCTCCCTTCCTCTCCCCCCATGCCCTCCCTTCCTCTTCCCCCCATGCCCTCCCTTCCTCTCCCCCCCATGCCCTCCCTTCCTCTCCCCCCCATGCCCTCCCTTCCTCTCCCCCCCATGCCCTCCCTTCCTCTCCCCCCCATGCCCTCCCTTCCTCTCCCCCCATGCCCTCCCTTCCTCTCCCCCCCATGCCCTCCCTTCCTCTCCCCCCCATGCCCTCCCTTCCTCTCCCCCCATGCCCTCCCTTCCTCTCCCCCCCATGCCCTCCCTTCCTCCCCCCCCCATGCCCTCCCTTCCTCCCCCCCCATGCCCTCCCTTCCTCCCCCCCCCATGCCCTCCCTTCCTCTCCCCCCCATGCCCTCCCTTCCTCTCCCCCCCATGCCCTCCCTTCCTCTCCCCCCCATGCCCTCCCTTCCTCTCC
This sequence comes from Mustelus asterias, assembly GCF_964213995.1. Classification (NCBI taxonomy): domain Eukaryota; kingdom Metazoa; phylum Chordata; class Chondrichthyes; order Carcharhiniformes; family Triakidae; genus Mustelus; species Mustelus asterias. The sequence goes on from NC_135816.1 coordinate 99,430,872, forward strand.
CCCCCATGCCCTCCCTTCCTCTCCCCCCCATGCCCTCCCTTCCTCTCCCCCCCATGCCCTCCCTTCCTCTCCCCCCCATGCCCTCCCTTCCTCTCCCCCCCATGCCCTCCCTTCCTCTCCCCCCCATGCCCTCCCTTCCTCTCCCCCCCATGCCCTCCCTTCCTCTCCCCCCCATGCCCTCCCTTCCTCTCCCCCCCATGCCCTCCCTTCCTCTCCCCCCCATGCCCTCCCTTCCTCTCCCCCCCATGCCCTCCCTTCCTCTCCCCCCCATGCCCTCCCTTCCTCTCCCCCCCATGCCCTCCCTTCCTCTCCCCCCTTGCCCCCCTCCTCCGCCCCCCTTGCCCCCCTCCTCCGCCCCCCCCTTCTTCCTCTCCCCTCCCCCCCCCGGGAAGCCCCGCCCACATTCCTCGCGCCTGACATTCTAAACCGTCTCTCCAGAGGGAATGCGCCGCGTGCCGGGAGCCGCATGCGCAGTGCGGGGATCGCGGTGCTGGAGCCGCTGTTGACCATGTTGTACAATTGAGCCCCGGATGGAACAAAGTCAACCGCAGCAACAGGGGCTCCTTCACCAGAGGGAAATCAGTTGGTTGAAGAACGAAAGGCCAAAGTATCTTCTCAAGGGGCTGCTGCACACACAGAGTCAGAGTAAAGAGGAGGAATAGCAAAGGGAATTTTACAGCAACAAGAACCAGAGAAATGAAGATTATTTCACCTGGTTTCCAGAGTCAGATTCCCCTGAGCATGCGCAGTGTGGGAATCACTGTGCTGGCAGCCGCATGCGCAGTGTGGGAATCACTGTGCTGGCAGCCGCATGCGCAGTGTGGGAATCACTGTGCTGGCAGCCGCATGCGCAGTGTGGGAATCACGGTGCTGGGAGCCGCATGCGCAGTGTGGGAATCACTGTGCTGGCAGCCGCATGCGCAGTGTGGGAATCACTGTGCTGGCAGCCGCATGCGCAGTGCCGAGTGCCAGGGAGCGGTCTGCGCATGTGCCGGTCCCCTGAGGATTTCCAGTTCATCTGCCTGAAGACAGGGGGTGCAGGAAAAGGTAGGGACACCATTAGCTGTCGAGTTCCCATCAAACCGAGGGGTTGGTGATGGGTTCACTTTAAGTCGCTGACTTTCATTTCTTTTGACTATTCTTGTGATTTTGTTGTTTCTTCTCCTGTGCCGGTTGCTCGGAAACACTTTTTCAGAATCTTTTCAATGTCCTTGTTTGCCATGATGAATTCCCCACTCTCTCCCTCGAACACACATTGCTTTTGTCTCCTCTCTTCCTGTTTAATAGACTTGTTGAAGCTTTTACTGTGTGTGTTTCTAATTGCTGAGAGTTTCTCTAATTGTACACTTTCCCCTTTGAATCCTTGTTCCTGATCCTTTGCTGCATTGTAAAACCATCCTAATATTTTCTGCTGCCATTAATGTTGCTGCTTTGGAAATATTGTTCTTTCTATTGGACAGCTGAGCTGGAATGGCAGGATGCGCATGCGGAGTGCGGGAGAAGAAGGGGCGCGTGCGCAGTCCGTGCATGGAGGGCCGCATGCGCAGTGCGGAAACATGGGCGGGGCCGAAATCCCGCCCCTGCCGGCAAACCCCCGGAAGCTGCGGCATGACGTGCTCTGTGTCGTCATCAGGAGGCGTGGCCTGCAGTCCCCAGTAGGCGGGGCATAGCCATGGTCAGTGGGCGGGGTTTGTGTCGTCATCAGCCTCCGGCTCTGTGTCGTCATCAGGCAATCACAGGCGAGAAAAACCAGCATCCGGCCCTGGCGCCTGCGCAGTCACCTGGGGGCGGGGCCCAGGCGTCAAGAGAGGCGTGAGGGAGGCGTCGCTCATCGGCTGTGGGAGGCATCACACAGAACCAGCTGTTCGGCTGAGGGAGGAATCACACAGAACCAGCTGTTCGGCTGAGGGAGGAATCACACAGACGGATCTGATCGGCTCCCAGAGGAATCAGGCAGGAGGGTGGGAACCGGAGCAGCAGCTCAGTGGGTAAGATTTGGGGGTTCAGGTGCAGAGCTCCTTAAAATGCCACAAACAGGAGCAGAAATAGTCCAGAAGGCCAAAGGAATGCTGCCCTTCATATCGAAAGGGCTGGAGTATCGGGATGCAGATGTTATGCTGCAGTTGTACAAACCCCTAGTTAGAGGCCACTGAGAATCCTGTGAGCCGGTATGGACAGGATACCTTAGGAAGGATGGTTCAACCCTGGAGGGAGCTCAACGCAGGTTGACAAGAATGATCCCTGGACTTCAGGGGTTCAGTTACACGCAGAGATTAGACAAATTAGCCCTTTATTGTCTCCAATTCAGAAGGTTGAGGGGTGATCTGATAGAAATCTACAAAATATTTCCAGGGAAGGACAGGGTGGATCAGGAGAAACTGTTGCCACTCGTTGGGGCCAAGCCATTGCGGAGAGTTGTTGGAAAACACTTCTACCCGCAGAGAGTGGTGGAGGGTTGGAACTCTCTTCCTCAAACGCCGGTGGATGCTGCTTCAAGTGTGAGCTTTCAGTCTGAGACAGACACATTTTTATTGAGCAGGGGGATGGAGGGATATGGGCCCAGGGCAGGTACATGGGGTCAGGACACAGATCAGCCATGATCTTATTGAATGGCAGAGCGGGATCGAGGGGCTGAATGCTCAACTCCTCTTATTATGTTCCTATGTTCCTAGATGGAGCTCATCGGCTACGGGAGGAATCGCGCAGGCGGTGCTCATCGGCTACGGGAGGAATCACGCAGAAGGAGCTCATCGGGTACAGGAGGAATCACGCAGACGGTGCTCATCGGCTACGGGAGGAATCACGCAGACGGTGCTATTCGGTTGTGGGAGGAATCATTCAGACGGTGCTATTCGGCTGCAGGAGGAATCGCACAGATGGTGCTCATCGGCTATGGGAGGAATCGTGCAGAAGGAGCTCGTTGGCTACAGGAGGAATCACACAGACGGTGCTCATCGGCTACGGGAGGAATCACGCAGACAGTACTATTCGGTTGTGGGAGGAATCACGCAGACGGTGCTATTCGGTTATGGAAGGAATCACGCAGAAGGAGCTCATCGGCTATGGGAGGAATCACGCAGACGGTGCTCATCGGCTACGGGAGGAATCACGCAGACGGTGCTATTCGGTTGTGGGAGGAATCATTCAGACGGTGCTATTCGGCTGCAGGAGGAATCGCACAGATGGTGCTCATCGGCTATGGGAGGAATCGTGCAGAAGGAGCTCGTTGGCTACAGGAGGAATCACACAGACGGTGCTCATCGGCTACGGGAGGAATCACGCAGACAGTACTATTCGGTTGTGGGAGGAATCACGCAGACGGTGCTATTCGGTTATGGAAGGAATCACGCAGAAGGAGCTCATCGGCTATGGGAGGAATCACGCAGAAGGAGCTCGTTGGCTACAGGAGGAATCACGCAGACGGTGCTATTCGGCTACAGGAGGAATTGCGCAAACAGTGCTATTCGGTTATGGGAGGAATCACGCAGACAATGCTCATCGGCTACGGGAGGAATCACGCAGACGGTGCTCATCGGCTACGGGAGGAATCGCGCAGACGGTGCTCATTGGTTCCAGGGGAGGTAACACGCCACTCACACTTTCTGACTTACACACAGATATAAACATATTCTCTCTCACTCAGTCTCTCATTCATTCACACATGCTCACTGTCACACACACACACATTCACACAGCCTCTGTCACATCATGCACTAACACTCACTGACAATAACACACAAACACACACACACATACTCACACACACACACACAAACACACACACACACACTCACACACAGTTACTCTCGCTCATTCACACACCCTCTCACACACTCACATTGACCCACACTGGCGCACACACACACAAACGTGTGTGTGTCACTGAATGCACGTGTGTGTGTGTCACTGAATGCACGTGTGTGTGTGTCACTGAATGCACGTGTGTGTGTGTCACTGAATGCACGTGTGTGTGTGTCACTGAATGCACGTGTGTGTGTGTCACTGTATGCACGTGTGTGTGTCACTGAATGCACGTGTGTGTGTGTCACTGAATGCACGTGCGTGTGTGTCACTGAATGCACGTGCGTGTGTGTCACTGAATGCACGTGTGTGTGTGTCACTGTATGCACGTGTGTGTGTCACTGAATGCACGTGTGTGTGTGTCACTGAATGCACGTGTGTGTGTGTCACTGAATGCACGTGTGTGTGTGTCACTGAATGCACGTGTGTGTGTGTCACTGTATGCACGTGTGTGTGTCACTGAATGCACGTGTGTGTGTCACTGAATGCACGTGTGTGTGTGTCACTGAATGCACGTGTGTGTGTGTCACTGAATGCACGTGTGTGTGTGTGTCACTGAATGCACGTGTGTGTGTGTCACTGAATGCACGTGTGTGTGTGTCACTGAATGCACGTGTGTGTGTGTCACTGAATGCACGGGTGTGTGTGTCACTGAATGCACGTGTGTCTGTGTCACTGAATGCACGTGTGTCTGTGTCACTGAACGCACGTGTGTGTGTGTGTCACTGAATACATGTGTGTGTGTGTCACTGAATGCACGTGTGTGTGTGTGTGTCACTGAATGCACGTGTGTGTGTCACTGAATGCACGTGTGTGTGTCACTGAATGCACGTGTGTGTGTGTCACTGAATGCACGTGTGTCTGTGTCACTGAACGCACGTGTGTGTGTGTGTCACTGAATACATGTGTGTGTGTGTCACTGAATGCACGTGTGTGTGTGTCACTGAACGCACGTGTGTTTGTGTGTCACTGAATACATGTGTGTGTGTGTCACTGAATGCACGTGTGTGTGTGTCACTGAATGCACGTGTGTGTGTGTGTCACTGAATGCACGTGTGTGTGTGTCACTGAATGCATGTGTGTCTGTGTCACTGCACGTGTGTGTGTGTCACTGAATACATGTGTGTCTGTGTCACTGAATACACGTGTGTGTGTGTGTCACTGAATGCACGTGTGTGTGTGTGTCACTGAATGCACGTGTGTGTGTGTGTCACTGAATGCAAGTGCGTGTCTGTGTCACTGAATGCACGTGTGTGTCACTGAATGCACGTGTGTGTGTGTCACTGAATGCACGTGTGTGTGTGTCACTGAATGCACGTGTGTGTGTGTCACTGAATGCACGTGTGTGTGTGTCACTGAATGCACGTGTGTGTGTGTCACTGAATGCACGTGTGTGTGTGTCACTGAATGCACGTGTGTGTGTGTCACTGAATGCACGTGTGTGTGTGTCACTGAATGCACGTGTGTGTGTGTCACTGAATGCACGTGTGTGTGTGTCACTGTATGCACGTGTGTGTGTCACTGAATGCACGTGTGTGTGTGTCACTGAATGCACGGGTGTGTGTGTCACTGAATGCACGTGTGTCTGTGTCACTGAATGCACGTGTGTCTGTGTCACTGAATGCACGTGTGTCTGTGTCACTGAACGCACGTGTGTGTGTGTGTCACTGAATACATGTGTGTGTGTGTCACTGAATGCACGTGTGTGTGTGTGTGTCACTGAATGCACGTGTGTGTGTCACTGAATGCACGTGTGTGTGTCACTGAATGCACGTGTGTGTGTGTCACTGAATGCACGTGTGTCTGTGTCACTGAACGCACGTGTGTGTGTGTGTCACTGAATACATGTGTGTGTGTGTCACTGAATGCACGTGTGTGTGTGTCACTGAACGCACGTGTGTTTGTGTGTCACTGAATACATGTGTGTGTGTGTCACTGAATGCACGTGTGTGTGTGTCACTGAATGCACGTGTGTGTGTGTGTCACTGAATGCACGTGTGTGTGTGTCACTGAATGCATGTGTGTCTGTGTCACTGCACGTGTGTGTGTGTCACTGAATACATGTGTGTCTGTGTCACTGAATACACGTGTGTGTGTGTGTCACTGAATGCACGTGTGTGTGTGTGTCACTGAATGCAAGTGCGTGTCTGTGTCACTGAATGCACGTGTGTGTCACTGAATGCACGTGTGTGTGTGTCACTGAATGCACGTGCGTGTCTGTGTCACTGAATGCACGTGTGTGTCTGTCACTGAATGCACGTGTGTGTATGTTTCACTGAATGCACGTGTGTGTCTGTGTCACTGAATGCACGTGTGTGTGTGTCACTGAATGCACGTGTGTGTGTGTCACTGAATGCACGTGTGTGTGTGTCACTGAATGCACGTGTGTGTGTCATTGAATGCACGTGTGTGTGTCACTGAATGCACGTGTGTGTGTCACTGAATGCACGTGTGTGTGTCACTGAATGCACGTGTGTGTGTCACTGAATGCACGTGTGTGTGTCACTGAATGCACGTGTGTGTGTCACTGAATGCACGTGTGTGTGTCACTGAATACACGTGTGTGTCACTGAATGCACGTGTGTGTCTGTGTCACTGAATGCACGTGTGTGTGTGTCACTGAATGCACGTGTGTGTGTGTCACTGAATGCACGTGTGTGTGTCACTGAATGCACGTGTGTGTGTGTCACTGAATGCACGTGTGTGTGTGTCACTGAACGCACGTGTGTTTGTGTCACTGAATGCACGTGTGTTTGTGTCACTGAATGCACGTGTGTGTGTGTCACTGAATGCACGTGTGTGTGTGTCACTGAATGCACGTGTGTGTGTCACTGAACGCACGTGTGTTTGTGTCACTGAATGCACGTGTGTTTGTGTCACTGAATGCACGTGTGTGTGTGTCACTGAATGCACGTGTGTGTGTGTCACTGAATGCACGTGTGTGTGTGTCACTGAATGCACGTGTGTGTGTGTGTCACTGAATGCACGTGTGTGTGTCACTGAATGCACGTGTGTGTGTATCACTGAATGCATGTGTGTCTGTGTCACTGCACGTGTGTGTGTATCACTGAATGCATGTGTGTCTGTGTCACTGCACGTGTGTCTGTGTCACTGAATACATGTGTGTCTGTGTCACTGAATACACGTGTGTGTGTGTGTCACTGAATGCACGTGTGTGTGTGTGTCACTGAATGCACGTGTGTGTGTCACTGAATGCACGTGTGTGTGTCACTGAATACACGTGTGTGTCTGTGTCACTGAATGCACGTGTGTGTCTGTGTCACTGAATGCACGTGTGTGTTTGTGTCACTGAATGCACGTGTGTCTGTGTCACTGCACGTGTGTGTGTGTCACTGAATACATGTGTGTCTGTGTCACTGAATACACGTGTGTGTGTCACTGAATGCACGTGTGTGTGTGTGTCACTGAATGCACGTGTGTTTGTGTCACTGAATGCATGTGTGTCTGTGTCACTGCACGTGTGTGTGTGTCACTGAATGCACGTGCGTGTCTGTCACTGAATGCACGTGTGTGTATGTTTCACTGAATGCACGTGTGTGTCTATGTCACTGAGTGCACGTGTGTGTCTGTGTCACTGAATGCACGTGTGTGTGTGTCACTGAATGCACGTGTGTGTGTGTCACTGAATGCACGTGTGTGTGTGTCACTGAATGCACGTGTGTGTGTGTCACTGAATGCACGTGTGTGTGTGTCACTGAGTGCACGTGTGTGTTTGTGTCACTGAATGCACGTGTGTGTCTGTGTCACTGAATGCACGTGTGTGTGTGTCACTGAATGCACGTGTGTGTGTGTCACTGAATGCACGCGTGTGTGTGTCACTGAATGCACGTGTGTGTGTCACTGAATGCACGTGTGTGTGTCACTGAATGCACGTGTGTGTGTCACTGAATACACGTGTGTGTCTGTGTCACTGAATGCACGTGTGTGTCTGTGTCACTGAATGCACGTTTGTGTGTGTCACTGAATGCACGTGTGTGTGTGTCACTGAATGCACGTGTGTGTGTGTCACTGAATGCACGTGTGTGTGTGTCACTGAATGCACGTGTGTGTGTGTCACTGAATGCACGTGTGTGTGTGTCACTGAATGCATGTGTGTGTGTCACTGAATGCACGTGTGTCTGTGTCACTGAATGCACGTGTTTGTGTGTCACTGAATGCACGTGTTTGTGTGTCACTGAATGCACGTGTGTGTGTCACTGAATGCACGTGTGTGTGTCACTGAATGCACGTGTGTGTGTGTCACTGAATGCACGTGTGTGTGTGTCACTGAAAGCACGTGTGTGTGTGTCACTGAATGCACGTGTGTGTGTGTCACTGAATGCACGTGTGTGTGTGTCACTGAATGCATGTGTGTGTGTGTCACTGAATGCACGTGTGTGTGTGTCACTGAATGCACGTGTGTGTGTGTCACTGAAAGCACGTGTGTGTGTGTCACTGAATGCACGTGTGTGTGTGTCACTGAATGCACGTGTGTGTGTGTCACTGAATGTACGTGTGTGTGTCACTGAGTGCATGTGTGTTTGTGTCACTGAATGCACGTGTGTTTGTGTCACTGAATGCACGTGTGTGTGTGTCACTGAATACACGTGTGTCTGTGTCACAGAATACACGTGTGTCTGTGTCACTGAATACACGTGTGTCTGTGTCACTGAATGCACGTGTGTGTGTGAGAGAATGTTCATGTGGCGTGAATGGTCGGTAAGATGGCGTCCATCCTCTTTCACACACACGCACACTCACACACACACTCATCCTCACAATCTCATACACTAAATATTCTCACACACACACACTGACACACACACTGACACACTCTCACAAACTCGCACACACTTTCACCCACACTCTCTCACGCATACACCCTCACCTTCACACACACATTCTCTCACACACCCTCTCACACACACTGTAACACACTCTCTCACACACTATCTCCCTCACACTGTCTCTCTCGTACAAACACTCCCTCTCACACACCCACTCTTTCTTACACACTCTTTTCACACAGAGTCTCACACACCCTCTCGCACACCCACTCTCTCTCACACCCTCCCTCACACACCCTCCCTCACACACCCTCCCTCACACAACCTCCCTCACACACCCTCCCTCACACAACCTCCCTCACACAACCTCCCTCACACACCCTCCCTCACACACCCTCCCTCACACACCCTCCCTCACACACCCTCCCTCACACACCCTCCCTCACACACCCTCCCTCACACACCCTCCCTCACACACCCTCCCTCACACACCCTCCCTCACACACCCTCCCTCACACACCCTCCCTCACACACCCTCCCTCACACACCCTCCCTCACACACCCTCCCTCACACACCCTCCCTCACACACCCTCCCTCACACACCCTCCCTCACACACCCTCCCTCACACACCCTCCCTCACACACCCTCCCTCACACACCCTCCCTCACACACCCTCCCTCACACACCCTCCCTCACACACCCTCCCTCACACACCCTCCCTCACACACCCTCCCTCACACACCCTCTCGCACACCCACTCTTTCGCGCCCACTCTCTCGCGCGCCCACTCTCTCGCGCGCCCTCCCTCGCGCGCCCTCCCTCGCGCGCCCTCCCTCGCGCGCCCTCCCTCGCGCGCCCTCCCTCGCGCGCCCTCCCTCGCGCGCCCTCCCTCGCGCGCCCTCCCTCGCGCGCCCGCCCTCGCGCGCCCTCCCTCGCGCGCCCTCCCTCGCGCGCCCTCCCTCGCGCGCCCTCCCTCGCGCGCCCTCCCTCGCGCGCCCTCCCTCGCGCGCCCTCCCTCGCGCGCCCTCCCTCGCGCGCCCTCCCTCGCGCGCCCTCCCTCGCGCGCCCTCCCTCGCGCGCCCTCCCTCGCGCGCCCTCCCTCGCGCGCCCTCCCTCGCGCGCCCTCCCTCGCGCGCCCTCCCTCGCGCGCCCTCCCTCGCGCGCCCTCCCTCGCGCGCCCTCCCTCGCGCGCCCTCCCTCGCGCGCCCTCCCTCGCGCGCCCTCCCTCGCGCGCCCTCCCTCGCGCGCCCCGTCTCGCGCGCCCCGTCTCGCGCGCCCCGTCTCGCGCGCCCCGTCTCGCGCGCCCCGTCTCGCGCGCCCCGCCTCGCGCGCCCGGTCTCGCGCGCCCGGTCTCGCGCGCCCCCTCTCGCGCGCCCCCTCTCGCGCGCCCCCTCTCGCGCGCCCCCTCTCGCGCGCCCCTCTCGCGCGCCCCCTCTCGCGCGCCCCCTCTCGCGCGCCCCCTCTCGCGCGCCCCCTCTCGCGCGCCCCCTCTCGCGCGCCCCCTCTCGCGCGCCCCCTCTCGCGCGCCCCCTCTCGCGCGCCCCCTCTCGCGCGCCCCCTCTCGCGCGCCCCCTCTCGCGCGCCCCCTCTCGCGCGCCCCCTCTCGCGCGCCCCCTCTCGCGCGCCCCCTCTCGCGCGCCCCCTCTCGCGCGCCCCCTCTCGCGCGCCCCCTCTCCCACGCCCTCTCTCACAAACCCTCTCACAAACCCTCCCTCACACGCCCTCCCTCACACGCCCTCCCTCACACGCCCTCCCTCACACGCCCTCCCTCACACGCCCTCCATCACACGCCCTCCCTCACACGCCCTCTCTCACACGCCCTCCCTCACAGGCCCTCCCTCTCTCACACGCCCTGCCTCTCTCACACGCCCTGCCACTCTCACACGCCCTGCCACTCTCACACGCCCTGCCACTCTCACACGCTCTGCCACTCTCACACGCCCTGCCACTCTCACACGCCCTGCCACTCTCACACGCCCTGCCTCTCTCACACGCCCTGCCTCTCTCACACGCCCTGCCTCTCTCACACGCCCTGCCTCTCTCACACACCCTGCCTCTCTCACACACCCTGCCTCTCTCACACACCCTGCCTCTCTCACACACCCTGCCTCTCTCACACACCCTGCCTCTCTCACACACCCTGCCTCTCTCACACACCCTGCCTCTCTCACACACCCTGCCTCTCTCACACACACCCTGTCTCTCTCACACACACCCTGTCTCACACGCACCCTCTCTCACACGCACCCTCTCTCACACACCCTGTCTCTCTCACACACACTCTCTCAAACACCCTGTCTCTCTCACACACCCTGTCTCTCTCACACACCCTGTCTCTCTCACACACCCTGTCTCTCTCACACACCCTGTCTCTCTCACACACCCTGTCTCTCTCACACACCCTGTCTCTCTCACACACCCTGTCTCTCTCACACACACCCTGTCTCTCTCACACACCCTGTCTCTCTCACACACCCTGTCTCTCTCACACACCCTGTCTCTCTCACACACCCTGTCTCTCTCACACACCCTGTCTCTCTCACACACCCTGTCTCTCTCACACACCCTGTCTCTCTCACACACCCTGTCTCTCTCACACACCCTGTCTCTCTCACACACCCTGTCTCTCTCACACACCCTGTCTCTCTCACACACCCTCTCTCACACACCCTCTGTCACACACCCTGTCTCTCACACACACCCTGTCTCTCTCACACACCCTGTCTCTCTCACACACCCTGTCTCTCTCACACACCCTGTCTCTCTCACACACCCTGTCTCTCTCACACACCCTGTCTCTCTCACACGCACACTCTCTCACACGCACACTCTCTCACACGCACACTCTCTCACACGCACCCTCTCTCACACGCACCCTCTCTCACACGCACCCTCTCTCACACGCACCCTCTCTCACACGCACCCTCTCTCACACGCACCCTCTCTCACACGCACCCTCTCTCACACGCACCCTCTCTCACACGCACCCTCTCTCACACGCACCCTCTCTCACACGCACCCTCTCTCACACGCACCCTCTCTCACACGCACCCTCTCTCACACGCACCCTCTCTCACACGCACCCTCTCTCACACGCACCCTCTCTCACACGCACCCTCTCTCACACGCACCCTCTCTCACACGCACCCTCTCTCACACGCACCCTCTCTCACACGCACCCTCTCTCACACGCACCCTCTCTCACACGCACCCTCTCTCACACGCACCCTCTCTCACACGCACCCTCTCTCACACGCACCCTCTCTCACACGCACCCTCTCTCACACGCACCCTCTCTCACACGCACCCTCTCTCTCACACACCCTGTCTCTCTCACACACCCTGTCTCTCTCACACACCCTGTCTCTCTCACACACCCTGTCTCTCTCACACACCCTGTCTCTCTCACACACCCTGTCTCTCTCACACACCCTGTCTCTCTCACACACCCTGTCTCTCTCACACACCCTGTCTCTCTCACACACCCTGTCTCTCTCACACACCCTGTCTCTCTCACACACCCTGTCTCTCTCACACACCCTGTCTCTCTCACACACCCTGTCTCTCTCACACACCCTGTCTCTCTCACACACCCTGTCTCTCTCACACACCCTGTCTCTCTCACACACACTGTCTCTCTCACACACCCTGTCTCTCTCACACACCTCCTCTCTCACACACCCCCTCTCTCACACACCCCCTCTCTCACACACCCCCTCTCTCACACACCCCCTCTCTCACACACCCCCTCTCTCACACACCCCCTCTCTCACACACCCCCTCTCTCACACACCCCCTCTCTCACACACACCCTGTCTCTCACACACACACCCTCTCTCACACACCCTGTCTCTCTCACACACCCTGTCTCTCTCACACACCCTGTCTCTCTCACACACCCTGTCTCTCTCACACACCCTCTCTCTCTCACACACCCTGTCTCTCTCACACACCCTGTCTCTCTCACACACCCTGTCTCTCTCACACACCCTGTCTCTCTCACACACCCTGTCTCTCTCACACACCCTGTCTCTCTCACACACCCTGTCTCTCTCACACACCCTGTCTCTCTCACACACCCTGTCTCTCTCACACACCCTGTCTCTCTCACACACCCTGTCTCACACCCCCTCTCTCACACCCCCTCTCTCACACCCCCTCTCTCACACCCCCTGTCACTCTCACACGCCCTGTCACTCTCACACACCCTGTCTCTCTCACACACCCTGTCTCTCTCACACACCCTGTCTCTCTCACACACACTGTCTCTCTCTCACACACTGTCTCTCTCACACACACTGTCTCTCTCACACACCCTGTCTCTCTCACACACCCTGTCTCTCTCACACACCCTGTCGCTCTCACACACCCTGTCTCTCTCACACACCCTGTCTCTCTCACACACCCTGTCTCTCTCACACACACCCTCTCTCACACACACCCTCTCTCACACACACTCTCTCTCACACACCCTCTCTCACACACCCTCTCTCACACCCCCTGTCACTCTCACACCCCCTGTCACTCTCTCACCCCCTGTCACTCTCACACGCCCTGTCTCTCTCACACGCCCTGTCTCTCTCACACACCCTCTCTCACACACCCTGTCTCTCTCACACACCCTGTCTCTCTCACACACCCTGTCTCTCTCACACACCCTGTCTCTCTCACACACCCTGTCTCTCACACACACCCTGTCTCTCTCACACACCCTGCCTCTCACACACACCCTGTCTCTCTCACACACCCTGTCTCTCTCACACACCCTGCCTCTCACACACACCCTGCCTCTCACACACACCCTGTCTCTCTCACACACCCTGTCTCTCTCACACACCCTGTCTCTCTCACACACCCTGTCTCTCTCACACACCCTGTCTCTCTCACACACCCTGTCTCTCTCACACACCCTGTCTCTCTCACACACCCTGTCTCTCTCACACACCCTGTCTCTCTCACACACCCTGTCTCTCTCACACACCCTGTCTCTCTCACACACCCTGTCTCTCTCACACACCCTGTCTCTCTCACACACCCTGTCTCTCTCACACACCCTGTCTCTCTCACACACCCTGTCTCTCACACACACCCTGTCTCTCTCACACACCCTGTCTCTCTCACACACCCTGTCTCTCTCACACACACCCTCTCTCACACACACCCTCTCTCACACGCACCCTCTCTCACACGCACCCTCTCTCTCACACACCCTGTCTCTCTCACACACCCTGTCTCTCTCACACACCCTGTCTCTCTCACACACCCTGTCTCTCTCACACACCCTGTCTCTCTCACACACCCTGTCTCTCTCACACACCCTGTCTCTCTCACACACCCTGTCTCTCTCACACACCCTGTCTCTCTCACACACCCTGTCTCTCTCACACACCCTGTCTCTCTCACACACCCTGTCTCTCTCACACACCCTGTCTCTCTCACACACCCTGTCTCTCTCACACACCCTGTCTCTCTCACACACCCTGTCTCTCTCACACACCCTGTCTCTCTCACACACCCTGTCTCTCTCACACACCCTCTCTCACACACCCTCTCTCACACCCCCTCTCTCACACCCCCTGTCACTCTCACACGCCCTGTCACTCTCACACGCCCTGTCTCTCTCACACACCCTGTCTCTCTCACACGCCCTGTCTCTCTCACACACCCTGTCTCTCTCACACACCCTGTCTCTCTCACACACCCTGTCTCTCTCACACACCCTGTCTCTCTCACACCCTGCCTCTCACACACACCCTGCCTCTCACACACACCCTGTCTCTCTCACACACCCTGTCTCTCTCACACACCCTGTCTCTCTCACACACCCTGTCTCTCTCACACACCCTGTCTCTCTCACACACCCTGTCTCTCTCACACACCCTGTCACTCTCACACCCCCTGTCACTCTCACACCCCCTGTCACTCTCAAACCCCCTGTCACTCTCACACCCCCTGTCACTCTCACACCCCCTGTCACTCTCACACCCCCTGTCACTCTCACACGCCCTGTCTCTCTCACACACCCTGTCTCTCTCACACACCCTCTCTCACACACCCTGTCTCTGTCACACACACCCTCTCTCACACACCCTCTCTCACACACCCTGTCTCTCTCACACACCCTGTCTCTCTCACACACCCTGTCTCTCTCACACGCCCCCTCTCATAAACCCTCTCTCACACTCACACACCCTCTGAAACACCCTCTCTGACACACCCTCTCTGACACACCCTCTCACACACACCCTCTCACACACACCCTCTCTCACACACCCTCTCTCACACACACCCTCTCTCACACACACCCTCTCTCACACACACCCTCTCTCACACACACCCTCTCTCACACACCCTCTCTCACACACACCTTCTCTCACACACACCCTCTCTCACACACACCCTCTCTCACACACACCCCCTCTCACACACACACTCTCTCACACACACCCTCTCTCACACACACCCTCTCTCACACACACCCTCTCTCACACACACCCTCTCTCACACACACCCTCTCTCACACACACCCTCTCTCACACACACCCTCTCTCACACACACCCTCTCTCACACACACCCTCTCTCACACACACCCTCTCTCACACACACCCTCTCTCACACACACCCTCTCTCACACACACCCTCTCTCACACACACCCTCTCTCACACACACCCTCTCTCACACACGCCCTCTCTCACACACCCTCTCTCGCACACCCTCTCTCGCACACCCTCTCTCACACACCCTCTCTCACACACCCTCTCTCACACATCCTCTCTCACACATCCTCTCTCACACATCCTCTCTCATAAACCCTCTCTCACACGGCCTCTCTCACACACCCTGTGTCACACACCCTCTCTCACACATCATCTCTCACACTCCCTCTCTCATAAACCCTCTCTCACACGCCCTCTCTCACACACCCTGTCTCTCTCACACACCCTCTCTCACACACCCTGCCTCTCTCACACACCCTGCCTCTCTCACACACCCTGTCTCTCTCTCACACACCCTGTCTCTCTCACACACCCTGTCTCTCTCACACACCCTGTCTCTCTCACACGCCCTGTCTCTCTCACACGCCCTGTCTCTCTCACGCCCTCTCTCACACACCCTGTCTCTCTCACACACCCTGTCTCTCTCACACACCCTGTCTCTCTCACACACCCTGTCTCTCTCACACACCCTGTCTCTCTCACACACCCTGTCTCTCTCTCACACACCCTGTCTCTCTCACACACCCTGTCTCTCTCACACACACCCTCTCTCACACGCCCTCTCTCACACACCCTGTCTTTCTCACACACCCTGTCTCTCTCACACACCCTGTCTCTCTCACACACCCTGTCTCACTCTCACACACCCTGTCTCTCTCTCACACACCCTGTCTCTCTCTCACGCACCCTGTCTCTCTCTCACGCACCCTGTCTCTCTCTCACGCACCCTGTCTCTCTCTCACGCACCCTGTCTCTCTCACGCACCCTGTCTCTCTCACGCACCCTGTCTCTCTCATGCACCCTGTCTCTCTCACGCACCCTGTCTCTCTCACGCACCCTGTCTCTCTCACGCTCCCTGTCTCTCTCACGCACCCTGTCTCTCTCACGCACCCTGTCTCTCTCACGCACCCTGTCTCTCTCACGCACCCTGTCTCTCTCACGCACCCTGTCTCTCTCACGCACCCTGTCTCTCTCACGCACCCTGTCTCTCTCACGCACCCTGTCTCTCTCACGCACCCTGTCTCTCTCACGCACCCTGTCTCTCTCACGCACCCTGTCTCTCTCACGCACCCTGTCTCTCTCACGCACCCTGTCTCTCTCACGCACCCTGTCTCTCTCACGCACCCTGTCTCTCTCACGCACCCTGTCTCTCTCACGCACCCTGTCTCTCTCACGCACCCTGTCTCTCTCACGCACCCTGTCTCTCTCACGCACCCTGTCTCTCTCACGCACCCTGTCTCTCTCACGCACCCTGTCTCTCTCACGCACCCTGTCTCTCTCACGCACCCTGTCTCTCTCACGCACCCTGTCTCTCTCACGCACCCTGTCTCTCTCACGCACCCTGTCTCTCTCACGCACCCTGTCTCTCTCACGCACCCTGTCTCTCTCACGCACCCTGTCTCTCTCACGCACCCTGTCTCTCTCACACACCCTGTCTCTCTCACACACCCTCTGTCACACACCCTCTCTCACACACCCTCTGTCACACGCCCTGTCTCTCTCACACGCCCTGTCTCTCTCACACACCCTCTCTCACACACCCTCTGTCACACACCCTGTCTCTCTCACACACACTGTCTCTCTCACACACCCTGTCTCTCTCACACACCCTGTCTCTCTCGCACACCCTGTCTCTCTCGCACACCCTGTCTCTCTCGCACACCCTGTCTCTCTCGCACACCCTGTCTCTCTCGCACACCCTGTCTCTCTCGCACACCCTGTCTCTCTCGCACACCCTGTCTCTCTCACACACCCTGTCTCTCTCACACACCCTGTCTCTCTCGCACACCCTGTCTCTCTCGCACACCCTGTCTCTCTCGCACACCCTGTCTCTCTCGCACACCCTGTCTCTCTCGCACACCCTGTCTCTCTCGCACACCCTGTCTCTCTCGCACACCCTGTCTCTCTCACACACACTGTCTCTCTCACACACACTGTCTCTCTCACACGCCCTGTCTCTCTCGCACACCCTGTCTCTCTCGCACACCCTGTCTCTCTCGCACACCCTGTCTCTCTCGCACACCCTGTCTCTCTCGCACACCCTGTCTCTCTCGCACACCCTGTCTCTCTCGCACACCCTGTCTCTCTCACACACCCTGTCTCTCTCACACACCCTGTCTCTCTCACACACCCTGTCTCTCTCACACACCCTGTCTCTCTCACACACCCTGTCTCTCTCACACACCCTGTCTCTCTCACACACCCTGTCTCTCTCACACACCCTTTCTCTCTCACACACCCTGTCTCTCTCACACACCCTGTCTCTCTCACACACCCTGTCTCTCTCACACACCCTGTCTCTCTCACACACCCTGTCTCTCTCACACACCCTGTCTCTCTCACACACCCTGTCTCTCTCACACACCCTCTGTCACACACCCTCTGTCACACACCCTCTGTCACACACCCTCTGTCACACACCCTCTGTCACACACCCTCTCTCACACACCCTCTGTCACACGCCCTGTCTCACACACCCTCTGTCACACGCCCTGTCTCTCTCACACGCCCTGTCTCTCTCACACGCCCTGTCTCTCTCACACGCCCTGTCTCTCTCACACGCCCTGTCTCTCTCACACGCCCTGTCTCTCTCACACGCCCTGTCTCTCTCACACGCCCTGTCTCTCTCACACGCCCTGTCTCTCTCACACGCCCTGTCTCTCTCACACGCCCTGTCTCTCTCACACGCCCTGTCTCTCTCACACGCCCTGTCTCTCTCACACACCCTGTCTCTCTCACACACCCTGTCTCTCTCACACACCCTGTCTCTCTCACACACCCTGTCTCTCTCACACACCCTGTCTCTCTCACACACCCTGTCTCTCTCACACACCCTGTCTCTCTCACACACCCTGTCTCTCTCACACACCCTGTCTCTCTCACACACCCTGTCTCTCTCACACACCCTCTGTCACACACCCTCTGTCACACACCCTCTGTCACACACCCTCTGTCACACACCCTCTCTCACACACCCTCTGTCACACGCCCTGTCTCACACACCCTCTGTCACACGCCCTGTCTCTCTCACACGCCCTGTCTCTCTCACACGCCCTGTCTCTCTCACACGCCCTGTCTCTCTCACACACCCTGTCTCTCTCACACGCACTGTCTCTCTCACACGCACTGTCTCTCTCACACGCCCTGTCTCTCTCACACGCCCTGTCTCTCTCACACGCCCTGTCTCTCTCACACGCCCTGTCTCTCTCACACGCCCTGTCTCTCTCACACGCCCTGTCTCTCTCACACGCCCTGTCTCTCTCACACGCCCTGTCTCTCTCACACGCCCTGTCTCTCTCACACGCCCTGTCTCTCTCACACGCCCTGTCTCTCTCACACGCCCTGTCTCTCTCACACGCCCTGTCTCTCTCACACGCCCTGTCTCTCTCACACGCCCTGTCTCTCTCACACGCCCTGTCTCTCTCACACGCCCTGTCTCTCTCACACGCCCTGTCTCTCTCACACACCCTGTCTCTCTCACGCACCCTGTCTCTCTCACGCACCCTGTCTCTCTCACACACCCTCTGTCACACACCCTCTGTCACACACCCTCTGTCACACACCCTCTGTCACACACCCTCTCTCACACACCCTCTGTCACACGCCCTGTCTCTCTCACACGCCCTGTCTCTCTCACACACCCTCTCTCACACACCCTCTGTCACACACCCTGTCTCTCTCACACACACTGTCTCTCTCGCACACCCTGTCTCTCTCGCACACCCTGTCTCTCTCGCACACCCTGTCTCTCTCGCACACCCTGTCTCTCTCGCACACCCTGTCTCTCTCGCACACCCTGTCTCTCTCGCACACCCTGTCTCTCTCGCACACCCTGTCTCTCTCGCACACCCTGTCTCTCTCGCACACCCTGTCTCTCTCACACACCCTGTCTCTCTCACACACCCTGTCTCTCTCACACACCCTGTCTCTCTCACACACCCTGTCTCTCTCACACACCCTGTCTCTCTCACACACCCTGTCTCTCTCACACACCCTGTCTCTCTCACACACCCTGTCTCTCTCACACACCCTGTCTCTCTCACACACCCTGTCTCTCTCACACACCCTGTCTCTCTCACACACCCTGTCTCTCTCACACACCCTGTCTCTCTCACACACCCTGTCTCTCTCACACACCCTGTCTCTCTCACACACCCTGTCTCTCTCACACACCCTGTCTCTCTCACACACCCTGTCTCTCTCACACACCCTGTCTCTCTCACACACCCTGTCTCTCTCACACACCCTGTCTCTCTCACACACCCTGTCTCTCTCACACACCCTGTCTCTCTCACACACCCTGTCTCTCTCACACACCCTGTCTCTCTCACACACCCTGTCTCTCTCACACACCCTGTCTCTCTCACACACCCTCTGTCACACACCCTCTGTCACACACCCTCTGTCACACACCCTCTCTCACACACCCTCTGTCACACGCCCTGTCTCACACACCCTCTGTCACACGCCCTGTCTCTCTCACACGCCCTGTCTCTCTCACACGCCCTGTCTCTCTCACACGCCCTGTCTCTCTCACACGCCCTGTCTCTCTCACACGCACTGTCTCTCTCACACGCACTGTCTCTCTCACACGCCCTGTCTCTCTCACACGCCCTGTCTCTCTCACACGCCCTGTCTCTCTCACACGCCCTGTCTCTCTCACACGCCCTGTCTCTCTCACACGCCCTGTCTCTCTCACACGCCCTGTCTCTCTCACACGCCCTGTCTCTCTCACACGCCCTGTCTCTCTCACACGCCCTGTCTCTCTCACACGCCCTGTCTCTCTCACACGCCCTGTCTCTCTCACACGCCCTGTCTCTCTCACACGCCCTGTCTCTCTCACACGCCCTGTCTCTCTCACACGCCCTGTCTCTCTCACACGCCCTGTCTCTCTCACACGCCCTGTCTCTCTCACACGCCCTGTCTCTCTCACACACCCTGTCTCTCTCACACACCCTGTCTCTCTCACACACCCTGTCTCTCTCACACACACTCTGTCACACACCCTCTGTCACACACCCTCTGTCACACACCCTCTCTCACACACCCTCTGTCACACGCCCTGTCTCTCTCACACGCCCTGTCTCTCTCACACACCCTCTCTCACACACCCTCTGTCACACACCCTGTCTCTCTCACACACACTGTCTCTCTCACACACCCTGTCTCTCTCACACACCCTGTCTCTCTCACACACCCTGTCTCTCTCGCACACCCTGTCTCTCTCGCACACCCTGTCTCTCTCGCACACCCTGTCTCTCTCGCACACCCTGTCTCTCTCGCACACCCTGTCTCTCTCGCACACCCTGTCTCTCTCACACACCCTGTCTCTCTCACACACCCTGTCTCTCTCACACACCCTGTCTCTCTCACACACCCTGTCTCTCTCACACACCCTGTCTCTCTCACACACCCTGTCTCTCTCACACACCCTGTCTCTCTCACACACCCTGTCTCTCTCACACACCCTGTCTCTCTCACACACCCTGTCTCTCTCACACACCCTGTCTCTCTCACACACCCTGTCTCTCTCACACACCCTTTCTCTCTCACACACCCTGTCTCTCTCACACACCCTGTCTCTCTCACACACCCTGTCTCTCTCACACACCCTGTCTCTCTCACACACCCTGTCTCTCTCACACACCCTGTCTCTCTCACACACCCTCTGTCACACACCCTCTGTCACACACCCTCTGTCACACACCCTCTGTCACACACCCTCTGTCACACACCCTCTCTCACACACCCTCTGTCACACGCCCTGTCTCACACACCCTCTGTCACACGCCCTGTCTCTCTCACACGCCCTGTCTCTCTCACACGCCCTGTCTCTCTCACACGCCCTGTCTCTCTCACACGCCCTGTCTCTCTCACACGCCCTGTCTCTCTCACACGCCCTGTCTCTCTCACACACCCTGTCTCTCTCACACACCCTGTCTCTCTCACACACCCTGTCTCTCTCACACACCCTGTCTCTCTCACACACCCTGTCTCTCTCACACACCCTGTCTCTCTCACACACCCTGTCTCTCTCACACACCCTGTCTCTCTCACACACCCTGTCTCTCTCACACACCCTGTATCTCTCACACACCCTGTCTCTCTCACACACCCTGTCTCTCTCACACACCCTGTCTCTCTCACACACCCTGTCTCTCTCACACACCCTGTCTCTCTCACACACCCTGTCTCTCTCACACACCCTGTCTCTCTCACACACCCTGTCTCTCTCTCACACACCCTGTCTCTCTCTCACACACCCTGTCTCTCTCTCACACACCCTGTCTCTCTCACACACCCTGTCTCTCTCACACACCCTGTCTCTCTCACACACCCTGTCTCTCTCACACACCCTCTGTCACACACCCTCTGTCACACACCCTCTGTCACACACCCTCTGTCACACACCCTCTGTCACACACCCTCTGTCACACACCCTCTGTCACACACCCTCTGTCACACACCCTCTGTCACACACCCTCTCTCACACACCCTCTCTCACACACCCTCTCTCACACACCCTCTCTCACACACCCTCTGTCACACACCCTGTCTCTCTCACACGCCCTGTCTCTCTCACACACCCTCTCTCACACACCCTCTCTCACACACCCTCTGTCACACCCCCTGTCACTCTCACACGCCCTGTCTCTCTCTCTCACCCTGTCTCTCTCACACACCCTGTCTCTCACACACCCTGTCTCTCTCACACACCCTGTCTCTCTCACGCACCCTGTCTCTCTCACGCACCCTGTCTCTCTCACGCACCCTGTCTCTCTCACGCACCCTGTCTCTCTCACGCACCCTGTCTCTCTCACGCACCCTGTCTCTCTCACGCGCCCTGTCTCTCTCACACGCCCTGTCTCTCTCACGCACCCTGTCTCTCTCACACGCCCTGTCTCTCTCACACACCCTGTCTCTCTCACGCACCCTGTCTCTCTCACGCATCCTGTCTCTCTCACGCACCCTGTCTCTCTCACACACCCTGTCTCTCTCACACACCCTGTCTCTCTCACACACCCTCTGTCACACACCCTCTGTCACACACCCTCTGTCACACACCGTCTCTCACACACCTTCTCTCACACACCCTGTCTCTCTCACACACCCTGTCTCTCTCACACACCCTGTCTCTCTCACGCACCCTGTCTCTCTCACGCACCCTGTCTCTCACACGCCCTGTCTCTCTCACACACCCTGTCTCTCTCACGCACCCTGTCTCTCTCACGCACCCTGTCTCTCTCACGCACCCTGTCTCTCTCACGCACCCTGTCTCTCTCACACACCCTGTCTCTCTCACGCACCCTCTGTCACGCACCCTCTGTCACACACCCTCTGTCACACACCGTCTCTCACACACCGTCTCTCACGCACCCTGTCTCTCTCACACACCCTGTCTCTCTCACACACCCTGTCTCTCTCACACACCCTGTCTCTCTCACACACCCTGTCTCTCTCACACACCCTCTGTCACACACCCTCTGTCACACACCCTCTGTCACACACCCTCTGTCACACACCCTCTCTCACACACCCTCTGTCACACGCCCTGTCTCACACACCCTCTGTCACACGCCCTGTCTCTCTCACACGCCCTGTCTCTCTCACACGCCCTGTCTCTCTCACACGCCCTGTCTCTCTCACACGCCCTGTCTCTCTCACACGCCCTGTCTCTCTCACACACCCTGTCTCTCTCACACACCCTGTCTCTCTCACACACCCTGTCTCTCTCACACACCCTGTCTCTCTCACACACCCTGTCTCTCTCACACACCCTCTGTCACACACCCTCTCTCACACACCCTCTGTCACACGCCCTGTCTCTCTCACACGCCCTGTCTCTCTCACACACCCTCTCTCACACACCCTCTGTCACACGCCCTGTCTCTCTCACACGCCCTGTCTCTCTCACACACCCTGTCTCTCTCACACACCCTGTCTCTCTCACACACCCTGTCTCTCTCACACACCCTGTCTCTCTCACACGCCCTGTCTCTCTCACACACCCTGTCTCTCTCACACACACTGTCTCTCTCACACGCCCTGTCTCTCTCACACGCCCTGTCTCTCTCACACGCCCTGTCTCTCTCACACGCCCTGTCTCTCTCACACGCCCTGTCTCTCTCACACACACTGTCTCTCTCACACACCCTGTCTCTCTCACACACCCTGTCTCTCTCACACACCCTGTCTCTCACACACACCCTCTCTCTCTCACACACCCTGTCTCTCTCACACACACCCTGTCTCTCTCACACACACCCTGTCTCTCTCACACACCCTGTCTCTCTCACACACCCTGTCTCTCTCACACGCCCTGTCTCTCTCACACCCTGTCTCTCTCACACACACCCTGTCTCTCTCACACACACCCTGTCTCTCTCACACACCCTCTCTCTCTCACACGCCCTGTCTCTCTCACACGCCCTGTCTCTCTCACACGCCCTGTCTCTCTCACACACACTGTCTCTCTCACACACCCTGTCTCTCTCACACACCCTGTCTCTCTCACGCACCCTGTCTCTCTCACGCACCCTGTCTCTCTCACGCACCCTGTCTCTCTCACGCACCCTGTCTCTCTCACGCGCCCTGTCTCTCTCACACACCCTGTCTCTCTCACGCACCCTGTCTCTGTCACACACCCTCTGTCACACACCCTCTGTCACACACCCTCTGTCACACACCCTCTGTCACACACCCTCTGTCACACACCCTCTGTCACACACCCTCTGTCACACACCCTCTGTCACACACCGTCTCTCACACACCCTCTGTCACACACCCTCTGTCACACACCCTCTGTCACACACCCTCTGTCACACACCCTCTGTCACACACCCTGTCTCTCTCTCACACCCTGTCTCTCTCACACACCCTCTGTCACACACCCTCTGTCACACACCCTCTGTCACACACCCTCTGTCACACACCCTCTGTCACACACCCTGTCTCTCTCACACACCCTGTCTCTCTCACACACCCTGTCTCTCTCACACACCCTGTCTCTCTCACACACCCTGTCTCTCTCACACACCCTGTCTCTCTCACACACCCTGTCTCTCTCACACACCCTGTCTCTCTCACACACCCTGTCTCTCTCACACACCCTCTGTCACACACCCTCTGTGACACACCCTCTGTCACACACCCTCTGTCACAGACTCTCTCACACACACCCTCTCACACACAACATCTCACACACACTCTCTCTCACACACACTCTCTCTCACACACACTCTCTCTCACACACACTCTCTCTCACACACACACTCTCTCACACACACACTCTCACACACACACTCTCTCACACACACACTCTCTCACACACACACTCTCTCACACACACACTCTCTCACACACACACCCTCTCACACACACCCTCTCACACACACCCTCTCTCACACACCCTCTCTCACACACCCTCTCTCACACACCCTCTCTCACACACCCTCTCTCACACACCCTCTCTCACACACCCTCTCTCACACACCCTCTCACACACCCTCTCTCGCACACCCTCTCTCGCACACCCTCTCTCGCACACCCTCTCTCACACACCCTCTCTCACACACCCTCTCTCACACACCCTCTCTCACACACCCTCTCTCACACACCCTCTCTCACACACCCTCTCTCACACACCCTCTCTCACACACCCTCTCTCACACACCCTCTCTCACACACCCTCTCTCACACACCCTCTCTCACACACCCTCTCTCACACACACTCTCTCACACACACTCTCTCACACACACACACACACTCTCTCACACACCCTCTCTCACACACACTCTCTCACACACCCTCTCTCACTCACCCTCTCTCGCACACCCTCTCTCACTCACCCTCTCTCACACACCCTCTCTCACACACCCTCTCTCACACACCCTCTCTCACACACACTCTCTCACACACACACACACTCTCTCACACACCCTCTCTCACACACACTCTCTCACACACTCTCTCTCACACACACACACATGTTCATACACCTCCTCATACACCCTCTATTCACTCTGACTCTGGTGGAATCGTGTACGTCAGCTCCCCACCGGAGGGACAGGAGAGTGGATAAAGAAACCCAACATCTGGACATCCCATCAACTCACCCCCACCCATCATCGGACACAAGTAACCGTGCCGTCACGGGGAGGAACTGAGACACAGCGCCAGGTTTCTGTGCCCCGAGCAAGGCCAGACAAGCCACCCAGAATCACTCAGCCTGTTTGTGGATGGTGTGAGAAAGGATGGGGCAGTAGGATGGGAAGCTGGGACTATAACCTCCCCATAGGGTGGCCATTCAAGAGGGAAGCAAAAGGGGCAGCCTGTTTGTTACACCCTCTGAGATGGGACTCAGATGGAAAAGACTCAGAGGGAAATTTGGATATTAAAGGGATATACGATTCAAGACCTGTGTTTGTGTGAATATTTATTCAATGTCATGGAACCTGGCTTTGAGGGCCAGTATTGTCAACAACTGTGTAAATGTGTAATAGATAAGACTTGATTGTAGAGATATTAGATGTTACCAGCTCGATACCTGTGGATCTCAAAAACCTACCCAATGTCCAAACATGGCCGAGTCTCCCCCAGATGGGTCAGTCAGGATTGGGAAAGCTAAAACCTCACTGCATGATGTGACAATGGTTTGACAGTGGCAGTGGGTGGCACAGTGGTTAGCACTGCTGCCTCACAGCGCCAGGGACCCGGGTTCAATTCCCGGCTTGGGTCTCTGTCTGTGCGGAGTCTGCACGTTCTCCCCGTGTCTGCGTGGGTTTCCTCCGGGTGCTCCGGTTTCCTCCCACAGTCCAAAGACCTGCAGGTTAGGTGCATTGGCCGTGCTAAATTCTCCCTCAGTGTACCCGAACAGGCGCCGGAGTGTGGCGACTAGGGGATTTTCACGGTAACTTCATTGCAGTGTTAATATAAGCCTACTTGTGACTAATAAATAATAAATAAACTTTTATCTCTGGGGATAATGTTTCGGGCGATTCACAATACTACATTCAACATACCACGATCATCCTAATGCCATTAAATGGGCGGAGGTCCAACTGCAGGGAATTATTAATGATAATACTGACAGAATTGCCCCTGAATCCCGGATACGAGATAAAGGGAGGATACTGGGAAGTATCGGGGGATTGTTGCCTGATGGGCAGTGCCAGGCCACGCCCCCGACCACCCGGGTGCTTCAAGAGCCTCTGACCCCCTCCCCCAGCCCGGCCGGGGGGCCGGATCCCCGCTATTACAGAGCAGCAGTGATTCTCGCTGGTCTGACGCCAGCCCGGTGAGGGGGGGGTGCAGCCGTGCCGAGCTCAGTAACTACATGTTAATGTCGTCAATTCCATGTTAATAGGATTCACTCCCTTTCTGAATGTGAAGCCGTTCTCTCCGGTGTAAAGGGGCCAGGAAGATCGCCACCCTGGTCTCCAGATCCCAGATCTAACAGATCCCGAATGAACTCCTGGTCTCCAGATCCCAGATCTAACAGTGCAACAGGATCCCAAATGAACTCCTGGTCTCCAGATCCCAGATCTAACAGTGCAACAGGATCCCAAATGAACTCCTGGTCTCCGGATCCCAGATCTTACAGTGCAACAGAATCCCAAATGAACTCTTGGTCACAGAGTCATAGAGGTTTACAGCATGGAAACAGGCCCTTCGGCCCAAATTGTCCATGCTGCCCTTTTTTTTAAACCCCTAAGCTGGTCCCAATTGCCCACGTTTGGCCCATATCCCTCTGTACCCATCGTACCCATGTAACTGTCTAAATGCTTTTCAAAAGACAAAATTGTACCCGCCTCTACTCCTACCTCTGGCAGCTTGTTCCAGACACTCACCACCCTCTGTGTGAAGAAATTGTCCCTCTGGACACTTTTGTATCTCTCCCCTCTCACCTTAAACCTTTGCCCTCTAGTTTTAGACTCCCCGACCTTTGGGAAAGGTTGCTGTCAGTAACCATGCTGTGACTGCCAGGCTGTTTAGGGGAGTCTAACAGAGAGCTGTTGCAGGAGGTGGTGCCAACACAGCGTGAGAACCAGGCCAACGCTGCAAGGGTGGCGACCGCAGTGGAAAGTCTGGCTCAGGGGTCTGTCCTCATGGGTGACAGGGTCCAGGCCACCCTGGACAGCGGGCCACGGGCGAGGGTGTTGCAGGCATCCAGGAGGCACATCGTTCCATGGCCATGGGTGTCCGGGGCATGTGGGAGACACAGCAGGCCGTGGCTGGGACTCTCGCTGGCAGCCTGGAGACACAGCAGGCCGTGGCTGGGTCTCTCGCTGGCAGCCTGGAGACACAGCAGGCCGTGGCTGGGTCTCTCGCTGGCAGCCTGGGGACACAGCAGGCCGTGGCTGGGTCTCTCGCTGGCAGCCTGGGGACACAGCAGGCCGTGGCTGGGACTCTCGCTGGCAGCCTGGGGACACAGCAGGCCGTGGCTGGGTCTCTCGCTGGCAGCCTGGGGACACAGCAGGCCGTGGCTGGGACTCTCGCTGGCAGCCTGGGGACACAGCAGGCCGTGGCCGGGGAAATCAAAAGGTCTCGGGACAAAGAACAAAGAAAATTACAGCACAGAAACAGGCCCTTCGGCCCTCCAAGCCTGCACCGACCGTGCTGCCCGACTTAACGAAAACCCCCTCCCCTTCCGGGGCCCATATCCCTCTATTCCCATCCTATTCATGTACTTGTCAAGACGCCCCTTCAAAGTCACTCCCGTATCCGCTTCCACTCCCTCCCCCAGTAACGAGTTCCAGGCACCCACCACCCTCTGTGTAAAAAACGTGCCTCGTACATCTCCTTTAAACCTTGCCCCTCGCACCTTAAACCAATGCCCCCCAGAAATTGACTCTTCCACCCTGGGAAAAAGCTTCTGACTATCCACTCTGTCCATGCCTCTCATAATCTTGTAGACTTCTATCAGATCTCCCCTCAACCTCTGTCGTTCCAGAGAGGACAAACCAAGTTTCTGCAACCTCTCCTCATAGCTAATGCCCTCCATACAAGGCAACATCCTGGTATGGAGGGCATTTCCCCATCAAATGAGGGCAAATGAATGACTGTTGCTGCCGGAGACTCTTGGAATTGTCAATCGCGTGTGAGGGATTTGTTAAAGGACATCTGTGAATCTATTTTGAATGTTCAAACAGCACCCCCTTGTTTTGGCCTCACCCACAAGAGGAAACATCTTTTCCACCTCCACCTTCCCAAGACCGTTCAGCATCTTAGAAACTTTAATCCAGTCACCCCTTCACTTTCCTAAACTCCAGCTGAAAGAAGCCCAGTCTGTCCAATCCAACCTCATGAGAAAACCCGCTCATTCCAGGCAGCAATCCAGTAACCACCCACCGCCCCCCGACCCTGAACTGCCTCCAGCTCATTTACATCCACAGTCATGTGGTTCCATAGTGCAGTGGTTATCACGTCTGCCTCACACGCAGAAGGTCCTGGGTTCGATCCCCAGTGGAGCCAGTGGTATTTTGTTCCTATCCCCAGAGAGCAGTGGAACTGCCTTGAACTCGCCGCTCTTTCACAGTGACTTGTCCTTTGAATGGTCGGATGCTAACAAGTGCAGAGGAGCCGAGAGACTTGGGGTTCATGTCCACAGATCCCTGAAGGCAGCAGGACAGGGAGATAAGGTGGTGGACGATGCTAATGGGTTACTTGTCTTTATAGCCGAGGTACAGAATATCAGAGCAGAGAGGCTGTGATGGAGCTGTATAAACTTCTGAAGACCAAAGAATTGAACACTGACCCTTCAAATCTGGGGAACAGCTGCTCCTTATTCACTCTGTCCGTGCCCCTCATAATCTTGTACACTTCAATCAGGTCGCCCCTCAGTCTTCTCTGCTCCAACGTAAATCATCCAAGCTTCCGCAACCTCTCTTCATAACTTAAATGCTCCGTCCCAGGCAGCATCCTGGGGAATCTCCTCTGCACCCTCTCCAGTGCAATCACATCCTTCCTAAAATGTGGTGACCAGAACTGCACACAGTGCTCCAGCTGTAGCCTCACCACAGTTCGATACAACTCCAACATGACTTCAACACAAACAGAAAATGCTGGAAAATCTCAGCAGGTCTGACAGCTTCTCTGGGGAGAGAATCGAGCCAACGTTTGGAGTCTGGATGACCCTTGGTCAGAGCTGAGAGCGCAGAGAATCAGCGGAGATTCAGCAAGAGCTCCTCCTTCAATCTGGTCTATTGCATTCGCTGCTCCCAATGCGCTCGACTCTACATCGGAGAGACCAAACGGAGACTGGGTGATCGCTTTGCTGAGCACCTTCGCTCCGTCCGCACACAGGACCCTAACCTTCCTGTCGCTTGCTGCTTCAACGCACCACCCTGCTCTCCTGTCCACATGTCCGTCCTTGGCCTTTTGCAATGTTCCAGTGAACGCAAACTGGAGAAACAGCACCTCATCTTCCGATTGGGCACTTTACAGCCTTCTGGACTCAACACTGAGTTCAACAACTTCAGAGCATGAACTCTCTCCTCCACCTTCACCCCATTTCCATTGATTTTATTTCATTTTGTTTCATCCGATTCATCCATTTTATCATCCTTCTTTCTCACCTCCATTTTCCCACTTTCCATTCCAGCTCTCCTTCTTGCCCCCTCCCCCTTTCAGGGCAACTGCCACATTCCTCGGGCAGTCCTTTAACAATCTGCATCTCTGTTCTGCCATTCACACATTCTGATCATTAATGGACACTTTCTAGCACCTTCTCAGCCTTCTGTCTTCTCATTTCAATTCCCGTTGTCCCATTCCATCCCTCCCACCCTCACAGTATAAATCTCCGCTGATTCTCTGCGCTCTCAGCTCTGACCAAGGGTCATCCAGACTCCAAACGTTGGCTCGATTCTCTCCCCACAGATGCCGTCAGACCTGCTGAGATTTTCCAGCATTTTCTGTTTTTGTTTCAGATTCCAGCATCCGCAGTATTTTTCTTTTATCCAACATGACTTCCCTGCTTTTGTAATCAATGTTGCGATTTATGAAGGCAAGTGCCCCATATGCACTTTTCCCCACTCTACTAACATGCCCCTGCGTCTTCAGAGATCTGTTGAAAAACATGCCCAAATCTCTTTGTTCCACAGAACTTCCTCATGTCATGCTGTTCATTATAATAAAGAGAGAGGAAGGATCTTAAGAGGAGGATTTCATGCAGACCTTGTTCCGCCCAATCTGTTAAATACTCAGATAGGATTGAAGCTACGGCAAAATATTTGACAAAGATGTCCATCTAAACAAAAGTCATGGTTAACAGTTTGAATATCAGTGGAGAGAGAAACAGAGTTCTAGTTGGGACAGAATAGACACGTGCTTGATGGCCGGAGCAGACTCGATGTGTCAAAGGGACACTGTTTATGCTGTAGAATGCAGGACTGTAAAACTGCTGGTCCTCAGAGAGATGGTGATTCACTTTAAAAGGTACAACGTGAAATGTATAAACAGGTAGCACGGAGATTTTAACTCAGGAATATCAGCCTCCTAGACAAGCGCATTAACCAACTGATCCACGGGTGACTTACTGTTAGACTCATTATAGGAACGAGAGAGGAAGGATCTAAAGTGGAAGATTTCATGAGGTTCTTGTCCTGTCAAATCGATGAAATGCTCAGCACGATTTGACTTTTGGACATTTAGAAAGTTACAGCAAATAATCATCTTGACCTCAAAGTGGATAATATCACACTTCCCCACCCCCATTAAAAAATGAACTCTCCTTCAATCTTATTTGCTCGAAGTCACAGTGAGAGAGCGGCTAGTTCAACGGGGGAAAAAGTTTTGTACTTTGAAGCCTGGATAGCTCAGTCAGGAAAGCATCAGACTTTTAATCTGAGGGTCCAGGGTTCAAGTCCCTGTTTGGGTGTTGCTTTTCTTCCACCCTGAACACAATTGTTTGAGATTTGCTTCAAAATAGATGAACAGATGTCCTTTAACAAATTCCTCACACGCGATTGACAATTCCAAGAGTCACCGGCAGCAACATTCATCCATTTTAATAGGTGTTTGATGGCCGGCGCAGACAAAATGGGCCTCTGGGCTTCTTTTCCTGCTGTCAAACTGTGTGACGGGAAAGTTGTGGCTTCTCAGAGTTACAAAATGCCACATGCACAAAGGCACCGCTGAGATTTGAACTCAGGATCTTCTATTTTGTTGACAGACACTTTAACCAACTAAACCATGGCACAAATGGCAAAATGAAACCCGCGTTACAATTTGTTATAAAATTAAAAGCAAAATCCTGTGGATGCTGCAACCTGAAACCATCTGGTCCTTCGAGCCTGCTTCACTATTTACTAAGGCCATGGCTGATCCCTTTCTGTTGGCTTCCACATTCTCCATATTCCCCTCCCCCTCCCCCTCCCCGATAATCTTTAATTCTCTCACTCAACAAATATCTAACTCCCTCCGCCAGGAAAATATTCAGTGACCCCGTCCTCCAGCACCTTCTGAGGCAGAGTTTAAAAGTGGCACAAGCCTCTGAGAGAAAACAAATCTAATCATCTCTTGTCCTAAAAGGGCGCCCCCTAATGTTCAAACAGCGCCCCCTTGTTTTGGCCTCACCCACAAGAGGAAACATCTTTTCCACCTCCACCTTCCCAAGACCGTTCAGCATCTTAGAAACTTTAATCCAGTCACCCCTTCACTTTCCTAAACTCCAGCTGAAAGAAGCCCAGTCTGTCCAATCCAACCTCATGAGAAAACCCGCTCATTCCAGGGAGCAATCCAGTAACCACCCACCGACCCCCACCCTGAACTGCCTCCAGCTCATTTACATTCTCAGTCATGTGGTTCCATAGTGTAGTGGTTATCACGTCTGCCTTACACGCAGAAGGTCCTGGGTTCGTAAGCCCAGTGGAGCCAGTGGTATTTTGTTCCTTGTTCCAGAGAGCAGTGGAACTGCCTTGAACTCGCCGCTCTTTCACAGTGACTTGTCCTTTGAATGGTCGGATGCTAACAAGTGCAGAGGAGCCGAGAGACTTGGGTTCATGTCCACAGATCCCTGAAGGCAGCAGGACAGGTAGATCAGGTGGTTCAGAAGGTATATGGGATACTGATCCTTATTACCCTAGGTGTGGGATATAGGAGCAGAGAGGTTATGTTGGAGCTGTATAAAACGCTGCTTCACCCACAGCTGGAGGAGAATCAAAACATTGTAAAATCATAGAGAGCAGGAGAGGCCCTTCGGCCCATCGAGTCTGCACCGACAGATGGGAAACACCTGACCTCCCACCTAATCCCATTTACCAGCACTTGGACCATAGCCTTGAATATTGTGAGGAGCCAAGTTCTCATCCAGGGATGTTTTAAAGCATGTGAGGCAACCCCCCTCCAGCACCCTCCCAGGCAGCGCATTCCAGGCTGGCCCCACACTCTGGGTAGAAATGTTTTTCCTCACATCCCCTAATCCTCCTGTCCCTCACCTTGAGTGTGCAGAATCAGGGGGAAATGGCCGGGGAACGGCACTAACTCTTGGTCACATTCTATATCAATGATCTGCAAGCAGGGACAGAGTGGAACACAACAACATTTGTGGATGATGCTAAAATAGGTGGGAAAGCAGGCAGTGAAGAGGATACAAGGATTCTACAGATGGATATCGATAGGCTGAGAGAATGGGTCACAATCTGGCAGATGGAGTTTAATGTGGATAAGTGTGAAGTTATCCATTTTGGCAGAAAAATTAGAAAGGCAAATTATTCCATAAATAAAAAGCAGATTGAAAATGTGTCTGGGCAGAGGGATCTGGGCGTCTCTGTTCATGAACCGCAGAAAGTCGGCATGCAGGGGCAGCACCTAATAAAAAAAAGCAAATGGCATGTTGGCATTTATTGCAGAAGGGCTGGAGTATAAAAGTAGATGCGGTTGTTGCAATTACACAGGGTGTTGGTGAGACCACATCTGGAGTATTGTGTCCAGTTGTGGTCTCCTTGTTTGAGGAAGGATGTGGGGCATTGGAGGCAGTTCAGAGGAGGGTCACCAGGTTGATTCCGGCGATGAAAGGGTTGACGTATGAGGAGAGATTGAACAGTTTGGGGTTTGTACTCGCTGGAGTTTAGAAGGGCGAGGGGGGATCTGATCGAGGGATATAAAATTTTAAAAGGGATTGAGAGAGTAAATGTGGGACAAATGTTTCCTCTTATGGGGCAATCTGGAACAAGACGCCGCAGGTATCGGTTGTGAGGCGGTAGATTAGAAACTGAGAAGGGGGAGAATGACTTCTCACAGAGGGTGGTGAATCGCTGCCTCAGAGCGCAGTGAAGTCTGAAACATTGAATGGTTTCCAGAGGGAGATCGGCTGTTTCTAATAAAAGAAAGGGAAAGAGGGAAATGGGGAACATATCTTATAGAATCATCGAGTCACAGAGTTTTGCAGCACAGAAAGAGACCCTTCCCCCATCCTTCCTGCAAGCCCTGCTGTCGGTGCCTTAGTCGGTTAAAGCCACTGCTTCATAAACAGGAGGTTCTGAGTTTGAATCTCAGCGGTGAATTGATGTTTGCTTCTTATTGAAGTTTGTGTTTATTCACCAAATGCGCGATGAACAGTAATTCCCGGTTCTCCCATCTTTCAGAAATCATTCCATTTCAGACAAGGGAAACATCAACTCAACAGGGTCACACTTTCCTTTTAACATCTCTTCATTCAAAGGCTTGTGCACCATCTGAATTCTGGACACTGGATGAGCGTGGATTGTTGCTGTTTATATTCCAGACAGACATGGAGGATTCTCGGTGTTCCATCAGCACAAAGAGAGAATTGAGAGAGAAGAGGAGCCAGAGAGAATGTTGGAAAAACCATGAAGCTCAATAGATTTAAAAAATATACTCCATTCTTTAAATTACACCAATTCACAGAGTGGACCAGGCAGAGCCCAAATCCATCTCCGGGTCCATTCCCAGTACTGGCTGATTGTCTGTGTGGAGGCTGCACCTTCTCCCCGTGTCTGCCTGGGTTTTGTCCGCGTGCTCCAGTTTCCCCCCACACTCCAAAGATGTGTCGGTTCGGTGGATTGGCTGCGCTAAAATGCCCCTTAGTGTCCAAAGATGGATATTGTGGGTGGAGGAGCCATGGTTAAATGCATTGTGATCGGGCGGAGGGCAGAGTCTGGGTGGGATGCTCTTTTGGAGGGTCAGCACAGACCCTCTTCAATGACTTGTGCCCCCGCCACACTTCCAGGCATCGCAATCCACACCCCAACCACTCAGTGAGTGGAAACCATTTCTCTCAGAAATGAAGAGGCGTTAAGATGGGTTTTGGAAACACCAAAGCAAACAAGGCTGCGGACTGAGTGCTGGAAAATGGGATCAGAGTCGATAAAAGCAAAATCCTGTGGATGCTGGAAACTTGTAATAAAAACAGGAAATGCTGAATAAACTCAGGAGGTCTGGCAGCGTCTGTGGAGAGAGAAACAGAGTTAAAGTTTGGACAGAATAGATAGGTGCTTGATGGGCTGGAGCAGGCACGATGGGCCGAAGGGACACTTTTTATGCTGTAAAATTGGAGGACTTTGGAAAAAATCAACTCCCTTCAATCTTATCTGCTCGAAGTCACTGTGAGAGAGCGGCTAGTTCAACTGAGGAAAAGGGCAACTGGCCTCAAGCCTGGAAAGATCAGTCAGTAAAGCATCAGACTTTTAATCTGAGGGTCCAGGGTTCAAGTCCCTGTTTGGGAGTTGCTTTTCTTCCACCCTGAATACAATTGTTTGAGATGTGCTTCAAAATAGACGAACAGATGTCCTTTAACAAATTCCTCACACGCGATTGACAATTGCAAGAGTCGACGGCAGCAACATTCATCCATTTTAATAGGTGTTTGATGGCCGGCGCAGACAAAACGGGCCTCTGGGCTTCTTTTCCTGCTGTTGAACTGTGTGACGGGAAAGTTACGGCTTCTCAGAGCAAGAATGATTTTGTTTCAAAATTGCAAAATGCAACGGACACCAAAACACCGTTGAGATTCAAACTCAGGATCTCCTGTTTACTTGACAGGCACTTTAACCAATTAAACCACGGCACCTCCAGAAACATTGAACCAATGTTATAATTTGCATAAAAAATTAAAAGCAAATTCCTGTGGATGCTGCAACCTGAAACCATCTGGTCCTTCGAGCCTGCTTCACTATTTACTAAGGCCATGGCTGATCCCTTTCTGTTGGCTTCCACATTTTCCATATTCCCCTAATGTTCAAACAGCGCCCCCTTGTTTTGGCCTCACCCACAAGAGGAAACATCTTTTCCACCTCCACCTTCCCAAGACCGTTCAGCATCTTAGAAACTTTAATCCAGTCACCCCTTCACTTTCCTAAACTCCAGCTGAAAGAAGCCCAGTCTGTCCAATCCAACCTCATGAGAAAACCCGCTCATTCCAGGGAGCAATCCAGTATCCACCCACCGCCCCCCCACCCTGAACTGCCTCCAACTTATTTACATTCACAGTCATGTGGTTCCATAGTGTAGTGGTTATCACGTCTGCCTCACACGCAGAAGGTCCTGGGTTCAAAGCCCAGTGAAGCCAGTGGTATTTTGTTCCTATTCTCAGAGAGCAGTGGAACTGCCTTGAACTCGCCGCTCTTTCACAGTGACTTGTCCTTTGAATGGTCGGATGCTAACAAGTGCAGAGGATCCGAGAGACTTGGGGTTCATGTCCACAGATCCCTGAAGGCAGCAGGACAGGTAGATAAGGTGGCTAACTCGGTTAATGGGAGACTTGTCTTTATAGCCGAGGTACAGAATATCAGAGCAGAGAGGCTATGATGGAGCTGTATAAAATGTCTGAAGACCATAGAAATGACAACTACCCTTCAAATCTGGGTAACAGCTGCTCCTTATCCACTCTGTCCGTGCCCCTCATAATCTTGTACACCTCAATCAGGTCGCCCCTCAGTCTTCTCGGCTCCAATGAAAATAATCCACACCTACCCAACCACTATTCATAACTTAAATGTTCCATCCCAGGTAGCATCCTGGGGAATCTCCTCTGCACCCTCTCCAGTGCAATCACATCCTTCCTAAAATGTGGTGACCAGAACTGCACACAGTGCTCCAGCTGTGGCCTCACCAAAGTTCGATACAACTCCAACATGACTTCAACACAAACAGAAAATGCTGGAAAATCTCAGCAGGTCTGACAGCATCTGTGGGGAGAGAATCGAGCCAATGTTTGGAGTCTGGATGACCCTTGGTCAGAGCTGAGAGCGCAGAGAATCAGCGGAGATTTATACTGTGAGGGTGGGAGGGATGGAATGGGACAACGGGAATTGAAATGAGGAGACAGAAGGCTGAGAAGGTGCTAGAAAGTGTCCATTAATGATCAGCATGTGTGAATGGCAGAACAGAGGTGCAGATTGTTAAAGGACTGCCCGAGGAATGTGGCAGTTGCCCTGAAAGGGGGAGGGGGAGGGGGCAAGAAGGAGAGCTGGAATGGAAAGTGGGAAAATGGAGGTGGGAAAGAAGGATGATAAAATGGATGAATCGGATGAGTGGTTGGGGTGTGGAATGGACTGCCTGCTGTGATAGTGGAGTCAGATACTTTACGAACTTTCAAGTGGTTATTGGATAGGCACATGGAGCACACCAGGATGATAGGGAGTGGGATAGCTTCATCTTGGTTTTGGACAAAGCTCGGTACAACATCGAGGGCCTAAGGGCCTGTACTGTGCTGTACTGTTCTATGTGGTTCCATAGTGTAGTGGTTATCATGTCTGCCTTACACGCAGAAAGTCCTGGGTTTGATCCCCAGTGGAGCCAGTGGTATTTTGTTCCTATTCCCAGAGAGCAGTGGAACTGCCTTGAACTCGCCGCTCTTTCACAGTGACTTGTCCTTTGAATGGTCGGATGCCATCAAGTGCAGAGGCTACCCTCTTGCTCTTTATATATGTATAAAAAGCTTTGGAATCTTTCTTAATCCTGCTGGCCAATGCTTTTTCGTGACTCTTTTTAGCCTCCTTACTCCTTGCTTCAGTTTCTTTCTCCTTTCCTTGTATTCCACACTTGCTTCGTGTGTTTCCAGCCTCCGAGCTTTGACAAATGCTTTTTCTCTTTGACTAGGCTCACAATATCTCTCATTATCCAAGATTCCCAAAACTTGCCAGACTTATCCTTCATCCTTACAGGAATGTGCCGCTCCTGAATCCCTATCAACTTACACGAGTACATCCCTGCTCTTATATTCTAGCCCTCTCGACATGAATGCTAACATTGTCTTTGCCTTCCTAACTGCCGATGTACTGATACGTTAACCTGAAGAGAATCTTGAACAATGATTCCCAAATCCCTTTGTGTTTCTGATTTCCGAAGCATTTCCCCATTTAGAAAATAGTCTCTGCCTCCATTCCTCCTTCCAAAGTGCAGAACCTCACACTTTTCCACATTGTATTCCATCTGCCACTTCTTTGCCCACTCTCCTAACCTGTCCAAGTCCTTCTGCAGCCCCCCTGCTTCCTCAATACTACCTGTCCCTCTACATATCGCTGGAGGACGGGGGTCACTGAATATTTTCCTGGCGGAGGGAGTTAGATATTTGTTGAGTGAGAGAATTAAAGATTATCGGGGAGTGGGAGGGGAACAAAGAACAAAGAACAGTACAGCACAGGAAACAGGCCCTTCGGCTCTCCAAGCCTGTGCCGCTCCTTGGTCCAACTAGACCAATCGTTTGTATCCCTCCATTCCTAGGCTGCTCATGTGACTATCCAGGTAAGTCTTAAACGATGTCAGCGTGCCTGCCTCCACCACCCTACTTGGCAGCGCATTCCAGGCCCCCACCACCCTCTGTGTAAAAAACGTCCATCTGATGTCTGAGTTATACTTCGCCCCGCTCACCTTGAGCCCGTGACCCCTCGTGATCGTCACCTCCGACCTGGGAAAAAGCTTCCCACTGTTCACCCTATCTATACCCTTCATAATCTTGTATACCTCTATTAGATCTCCCCTCATTCTCCGTCTTTCCAAGGAGAACAACCCCAGTCTACCCAATCTCTCCTCATAGCTAAGACAACATCCTGGTAAACCTTCTCTGCACTCTCTCTAACGCCTCCACGTCCTTCTGGTAGTGCGGCGACCAGAACTGGACGCAGTACTCCAAATGTGGCCTAACCAGCGTTCTATACAGCTGCATCATCAGACTCCAGCTTTTATACTCTATACCCCGTCCTATAAAGGCAAGCATACCATATGCCTTCTTCACCACCTTCTCCACCTGTGTTGCCACCTTCAAGGATTTGTGGACTTGCACACCTAGGTCCCTCTGTGTTTCTATACTCCTGATGACTCTGCCATTTATTGTATAACTCCTCCCTACATTATTTCTTCCAAAATGCATCACTTCGCATTTATCCGGATTAAATTCCATCTGCCACCTCTCCGCCCAATTTTCCAGCCTATCTATATCCTGCTGTATTGCCCGACAATGCTCTTCGCTATCCGCAATTCCAGCCATCTTCGTGTCATCCGCAAACTTGCTGATTACACCAGTTACACCTTCTTCCAAATCATTTATATATATCACAAATAGCAGAGGTCCCAGTACAGAGCCCTGCGGAACACCACTGGTCACAGACCTCCAGCCGGAAAAAGACCCTTCGACCACTACCCTCTGTCTCCTATGGCCAAGCCAGTTCTCCACCCATCTCGCCACTTCTCCTTGTATCCCATGAGCCTTAACCTTCTTAACCAACCTGCCATGCGGGACTTTGTCAAATGCCTTACTGAAATCCATATAGACGACATCCACGGCCCTTCCTTCATCAACCGTTTTTGTCACTTCCTCAAAAAACTCCACCAAATTTGTAAGGCACGACCTCCCTCTTACAAAACCATGCTGTCTGTCACTAATGAGATTGTTTCGTTCTAAATGCACATACATCCTGTCTCTAAGAATCCTCTCCAACAACTTCCCTACCACGGACGTCAAGCTCACCGGCCTATAATTTCCTGGGTTATCCCTGCTACCCTTCTTAAACAACGGGACCACATTCGCTATCCTCCAATCCTCAGGGACCTCACCCGTGTCCAAAGAAGCGACAAAGATTTCCGTCAGAGGCCCAGCAATTTCACCTCTCGTCTCCCTGAGCAGTCGAGGATAGATGCCATCAGGCCCTGGGGCTTTGTCAGTTTTAATGTTCCCTAAAAAACCTAACACTTCCTCTCTTGTAATGGAGATTTTCTCTAACGGGTCAACACCTCCCTCCGAGACACTCCCGGTTAACACGCCCCTCTCCTTCGTGAATACCGATGCAAAGTATTCATTTAGGATCTCCCCTATTCCCTTGGGTTCTAAGCATAATTCCCCTCCTTTGTCCCTGAGAGGTCCGATTTTCTCCCTGACAACTCTTTTGTTCCTAACGTATGAATAGAATGCCTTAGGATTCTCCTTAATCCTGCCTGCCAAGAACATCTCGTGACCTCTTTTTGCCCTTCTAACTCCCCGTTTGAGATCTTTCCTACTCTCTCTGTATTCCTCCAGAGCTCCATCTGTTTTCAGTTGCCTGGACTTAACGTACGCCTCCCTTTTCATTTTAATCAGATCCTCAATTTCCCTGGTTATCCACGGCTCTCGAATCCTACCTTTCCTATCTTTCCTTTTTACAGGCACATGCCTATCCTGCAGCCTTATCAATAGTTCCTTAAAAGACTCCCACATATCAGACATAGAATCATAGAAATCATAGAATCATAGAAACCCTACAGTGCAGAAGGAGGCCATTCGGCCCATCGAGTCTGCACCGACCACAATCCCACCCCACATATTTACCCGCTAATCCCTCTAACCTACACATCCCAGGACTCTAAGGGGCAATTTTTAACCTGGCCAATCATAGAAACCCTACAGTGCAGAAGGAGGCCATTCGGCCCATCGAGTCTGCACCGACCACAATCCCACCCAGGCCCTACCCCCACACATTTTACCCGCTAATCCCTCTAACCTATGCATCCCAGGACTCTAAGGGACAATTTTTTTTTAACCTGGCCAATCAACCTAACCCACACATCTTTGGACTGTGGGAGGAAACCGGAGCACCCGGAGGAAACCCACGCAGACACGAGGAGAATGTGCAAACTCCACACAGACAG
This sequence comes from Mustelus asterias, assembly GCF_964213995.1. Taxonomy (NCBI): domain Eukaryota; kingdom Metazoa; phylum Chordata; class Chondrichthyes; order Carcharhiniformes; family Triakidae; genus Mustelus; species Mustelus asterias. Next base: position 99,471,261 of record NC_135816.1, read on the forward strand.
TGACCCGAGCCGGGAATCGAGCCCGGGACCCTGGAGCTGTGAAGCAGCAGTGCTAACCACTGTGCTACCGTGCCGCCCGCCGCGGGAATATGGAGAATGTGGAAGCCAACAGAAAGGGATCAGCCATGGCCTTAGTAAATAGTAAAGCAGGCTCGAAGGACCATATGGTTTCAGGATTTTGCTTTTAACTTTACATACAAATTATAACATTGGTTCAACATTTCTGTAGGTGCATTGGCTTAGTTGGTTAAAGCGTCTGTCTAGTAAACAGGAGATCCTGAGTTCAAATCTCAGCGGTGCCTTTGTGTATGTTGCATTTTGCAACTCTGAGAAGCCGTAACTTTCCCGTCACACAGTTCGATCGCAGGAAAAGAAGCCCAGAGGCCCATATTAAATGACCATAAGACATAGGAGCAGAATTAGGCCACTCGGCCCATCGAGTCTGCTCCGCCATTCAATCATGGCTGATATTTTTCTCATCCCCATTCTCCTGCCTTTTCCCCATAACCCCTGATCCCCTTATTAATCAAGAACCTATCTATCTCTGTCTCAGACACTCAATGACCCGGCCTCCACAGCCTTCTGTGGCAAAGAGTTCCACAGATTCACCACTCTCCGGCTGAAGAAATTCCTCCTCATCTCTGTTTTAAAGGATCGTCTCTTTAGCCTGAGGTTGTGCCCTCTGGTTCTACTTTTTCTGACGAGTGGAAACATCCTCTCCACGTCCACTCTATCCAGGCCTCGCAATATCCTGGAAGTTTCAATAAGATCCCCCCTCATCCTTCTAAACTCCAACGAGTACAGACCCAGAGTCCTCAACTGTTCCTCATACGACAAGCTCTTCATTCCAGGGATCATTCTTGTGAACTTCCTCTGGACCCTTTCCAAGGCCAGCACATCCTTCCTGAGATACGGGGCCCAAAACTGCTCACAATACTCCAATGGGGTCTGACCAGAGCCTTATACAGCCTCAGAAGTACAAAGAACAAAGAAAATTACAGCACAGGAACAGGCCCTTTGGCCCTCCAAGCCTGCACCGACCATGCAGCCCAACTTGACAAAAACCCCCTACCCTTCCAGGGCCCATATCACTCTATTCCCATCCTATTCAGGTATTTGTCAAGACACCCTTACAAGTCACCATTGTATCCGCTTCCACTCCCTCCCCTGGCAGAGAGTTCCAGGCACCCACCACCCTCTGTGTAAAACATCTGCCTCGTACATCTCCTTTAAACCTTGCCCCTCACACCTTAAACAAAGAACAATACAGCACAGGAACAGGCCCTTCAGCCCTCCAAGCCCGCGCCGCTCCCCGGTCCAGGATTGAATCCTGAATCCAGGATCCCCGCCCAATTTTCCAGCCTATCTACATACCAATATCCTATCTACCGAGCTGTCCCTCACAGCTACGATGCTTTGTTCATTGCAACCTATTAACTCACCCCCACCCCCCCATTCCAGACCATGTGATCTCCAGGGAGAGGCGAAAACCCAGAGTGAAAAACCCCAGGGCCAATATGGGGAAAAAAAATCTGGGAAATTCCTCTCCGACCCCCTGAGGCGATCGAAACGAGTCCAGGAGATCACAATGGCCCTGATCGGAAAATGCTTCCCAACCCTAGTCATTTCCACTTCCACGAACACCATATGAATTCCCTGCCCCCGAGACAGGTTCCCAACTATCCGCAGTCTCGCTCTGTACTGGCACCAGCTAGAATGAAGCCTTGAAACGAGAAACAAGGAACAATTAGCCCGCGCCGCTCCCTGGTCCAAACTAGACCACTCTTTTGTATCCCTCCATTCCCACTCCGTTCATATAGCTGTCTAGATAAGTCTTAAACGTTCCCAGTGTGTCCGCCTCCACCACCTTGCCCGGCAACACATTCCAGGCCCCCACGACCCTCTGTGTGAAATATGTCCTTCTGATATCTGTGTTAAACCTCCCCCCCTTCACCTTGAACCTATGACCCCTCGTGAACGTCACCACCGACCCGGGGAAAAGCTTCCCACCGTTCACCCTATCTATGCCTTTCATAATTTTATACACCTCTATTAAGTCTCCCCTTATCCTCCGTCTTTCCAAGGAGAACAACCCCAGTTTCCCCAATCTCTCCTCATAACCAAGCCCCTCCATACCAGGCAACATCCTGGTAAACCTCCTCTGTACTCTCTCCAAAGCCTCCACGTCCTTCTGGTAGTGTGGCGACCAGAACTGGACGCAGTATTCCAAATGCGGCCGAACCAACGTTCTATACATCTGCAACATCACACCCCAACTTTTATACTCTATGCCCCGTCCTATAAAGGCAAGCATGCCATATGCCTTCTTCACCACCTTCTCCACCTGTGACGTCACCTTCAAAGATCTGTGGACTTGCACACCCAGGTCCCTCTGCGTCTCTACACCTTTAATGGTTCTTCCATTTATCGTGTAGCTCCTCCCGACATTATTCCCACCAAAATGCATCACTTCGCATTTATCAGGATTGAACTCCATCTGCCATTTCCTTGCCCAAATTTCCAGCCTATCTATATCCTTCTGTAGCCTCTGACAATGTTCCTCACTATCTGCAAGTCCTGCCAGTTTTGCGTCGTCTGCAAACTTACTGATCACCCCAGTTACACCTTCTTCCAGATCATTTATATAAATCACAAACAGCAGAGGTCCCAATACAGAGCCCTGCGGTACACCACTAGTCACAGGCCTCCAGCCGGAAAAAGACCCTTCCACTACCACCCTCTGTCTTCTATGACCAAGCCAGTTCTCCACCCATCTAGCCACCTCCCCCTTTATCCCATGGGATACAAACTTTTTCACTAGCCTACCATGACACCTGTGCCCCCTGGTAATTGACTCTTCCACCCTGGGAAAAAGCTTCTGAGTATCCACTCTGTCCATGCCTCTCATAATCTTGTAGACTTCTATCAGGTCGCCCCCTCAGTCTACTCTGCTCCAACGAAAATAATCCAAGCCTACCCAACATCTCTTCGTAACTTAAATGTTCCGTCCCAGGCAGCATCCTGGTGAATCTCCTCTGACCCTGAAAAGGCCAAGGACGGACATGTGGACAGCAGAGCAGGGTGGTGTGTTGAGGCAGCAAGCGACAGGAAGGTTAGGGTCCTGTGTGCAGACGGAGCGAAGGTGCTCAGCAAAGCGATCACCCAGTCTCCGTTTGGTCTCTCCGATGTAGAGTCGAGCGCATTGGGAGCAGCGAATGCAATAGACCAGATTGAAGGAGGAGCTCTTGCTGAATCTCAAAGTGGATAATATCACACTTCCCCACCCCCAGTAAAAAATCAACTCCCCTTCAATCCCATCTGCTCCCAGTCACAGTGAGAGAGCGGCTAGTTCAACGGAGGAAAAAGGGCAATGGTTAGAATCCTGGATAGCTCAGTCGGTAGAACATCAGACTTTTAATCTTAGATTCCAGGGTTCAAGTCCCTGTTTGGGTGTTGTTTTTCTTCCACCCTGAACACAATTGTTTGAGATGTGCTTCAAAATAGATGAACAGATGTCCTTTAACAAATTCCTCACACGCGATTGACAATTCCAAGAGTCGCCGGCAGCAACATTCATCCATTTTAATAGGTGCTTGATGGCCGGCGCAGACAAAATGGGCCTCTGGGCTTCTTTTCCTGCTGTCAAACTGTATGACGGTAACATTGCGGGTTCTCAGAGTTGCCAAATGCAACATGCACAAAGGCATCGCTGAGATTTGAACTCAGGATGTCCTGTTTACGAGACAGGCGCTTTAACCAACTAAACCACGGCACGAACAGAAATAGCCAACCAATGTTATAATTTGTTATAAAGTTAAAAGCAAAATCCTGTGGATGCTGCAACCTGAAACCATCTGGTCCTTCGAGCCTGCTTCACTATTTACTAAGGCCATGGCTGATCCCTTTCTGTTGGCTTCCACATTCTCCATATTCCCCTCCCCCTCCCCGATAATCTTTAATTCTCTCACTCAACAAATATCTAACTCCCTCCGTCAGGAGAATATTCAGTGACCCCGTCCTCCAGCACCTTCTGAGGCAGAGTTTAAAAGTGGCACAAGCCTCTGAGAGAAAACAAATCTAATCATCTCTTGTCCTAAAAGGGCGACCTCCTAATGTTCAAACGGCGCCCCCTTGTTTTGGCCTCACCCACAAGAGGAAACATCTTTTCCACCTCCACCTTCCCAAGACTGTTCAGCATCTGAGAAACTTTAATCCAGTCACCCCTTCACTTTCCTAAACTCCAGCTGAAAGAAGCCCAGTCTGTCCAATCCAACCTCATGAGAAAACCCGCTCATTCCAGGTAGCAATCCAGTAACCACCCACCGCACCCCCACCCTGAACTGCCTCCAGCTCATTTACATTCTCAGTCCTGTGGTTCCATAGTGTAGTGGTTATCACGTCTGCCTTACACGCAGAAGGTCCTGGGTTCGAAGCCCAGTGGAGCCAGTGGTATTTTGTTCCTATTCCCAGAGAGCAGTGGAACTGCCTTGAACTCGCCGCTCTTTCACAGTGACTTGTCCTTTGAATGGTCGGATGCTAACAAGTGCAGAGGACCCGAGAGACTTGGGGTTCATGTCCACAGATCCCTGAAGGCAGCAGGACAGGGAGATAAGGTGGTTAACTAGGCTAATGGGAGACTTGTCTTTGGAGCCGAGGCGCAGAATATCAGAGCAGAGAGACTATGATGTGTCGAAAGATAGAAAAGAAAGGGGTTTCTATCAGATTGGCAGATTCTGCTCGGGTTTTTGTTTCATCAACTTCGATGTAGAATTCACTTTCTCAATGGGGAGTGTGGTGAACCATAGATGGTTATCACTATGGGTACTGAACCATAGATGGTCATCACTATGGGTACTGAACCATAGATGGTTACCACTATGGGTACTTGTGCGTATGTTACTCTTGTTACTGTTGGGGTTAGGGTTGGGGTGTTCCACCTGTTGGTATTGTTCTGTGGCACACTCCGGTTGGCTCCGCCTTCCTGTAGGAGTATAAAGTTCACTGCACTTCCTAGTGACCCTTTCGTCTGGGATTGTATTGTTAAGCAGTATGCTCTATTCTTGTTGCGAATAAAAGCCTTTATTCCCGGGTACGATCCAGCCTCCCAAGTGGATTAATCGCGCATCAATTTTATTCGTAACAAATTTTGTTCTGGAAAAAAAAATGGAGCAGATGCTGAAACCCGATCGGCTAACCTTGGATCCGCGTGCCGCTGGAGCGTCGAACACTTTTGACCATTGGTTGAAGTGTTTCCAGGATTACATCGACGCCTCAACAGCAGTCCAAACCGACGCCGACAGATTGCGGGTCCTCCACGCAAGGGTAAGCGACACTGTGTGTGCAACAATCCGTGATTCCCAAGATTACAAAGAGGCCATCGAATTACTCAAGAAGCTGTACAATAAACCGCTGAATGAAATTCATGCTCGTCACATATTAGCCACTCGATGGCGGCAGCCCGGTGAAACGACGGGACAGAACCTGCGCGAACTTCAGCAGCTAGCCAGAGCCTGCAAGTGCAAGCCAGTATCGGCTACTCAATATACTAACGATCTGATCCGAGATGCGTTCATGGCGGGAATCGGCTCATCCTATATTCACCTGCGGCTGCTAGAGCAAGGTAACTTGGACCTGGCTAAGACGGTAGAATTGGCTGATGTGATGGAAACGGCCTCCAGAAGTCTTGAAACCTATCCCACCGACCACGTGGGAACATCGTGGCAAGTACAGCCACCGACTCAACTGTACCCGGCGGCTCCGAGGAACTGCACGATCGTGCTTTCAACCTCGGACCTGATGGTGGCGGCAGCTCCAGGTGGCCCACGGTGCTATTTCTGTGGATTGGCGAAGCACCCTCGTCAGAGATGTTCGGCCAGGACGGTGTTTTGCTCCGCCTGTGGGAAGAAAGGGCACTATGCAAAAGTGTGCCGAGCAAAGCCCCCTTCCAAGCCCAGCAGTGCTGCGTGTGACTCCCCAGGATCCATCTCCTCGTCTCCAGCTTCGTCGATGTCTTCAACCACGGGCGCCGCCATTCCTGATGACGACGACGCAAGACACGTGCGACCTGCGGGTGCCGCCACTTTCAATGCCAGCGACCACGTGCGATCCATGGGCGCAGCCATTTTGGTCGACACCGGCTGCAGAAGACCAGCAGGGGTCCTCGTCGTCAACTATCTCAGCTGCCTGCAGTTACAATCGGGATCCAACAGTGGCGTCAATCATCCTGGACCAGGCCAAGCCTCATAGACTCGACAAGTCCATGGTGGACATAGAGGTAAACGGACGCCTGACCCATTGCCTGTTTGACAGCGGGAGCACGGAGAGTTTCATCCATCCGGATACAGTGAAACGGTGCGCTCTCCGCGTGCAAACTGTCAGGCAGACAATCTCCATGGCGTCGAGGTCCCGATCTGTTATCGTTCTTGAGAGCTGCGTGGTAACTTTAACGGTGCGGGGCACAGTTTATGAGAACTTCAGGCTCCTCGTGTTACCGCACCTTTGTGCTCCGGTACTCCTGGGGCTAGACTTTATGGTCCACCTGAAGAGTGTGACCCTGCAGTACGATGGGCCACTCCCTCCACTTTCAGTGGGAGAACAGGAGCCTCCAAATTGCCCAGCGCGCTCCACGTGCAATCTCTCGACACTCAAAATTACCCCGCCTTCCTTATTTGAAAATCTCATGCCAGGCTGCAAGCCCATCGCGACTAAGAGCAGGCGTTACAGCGCTGAGGATCGGATCTTTATTCGATCTGAGGTTCAGCGGCTCCTCAGGGAAGGGGTCATTCAACCTAGCACTAGCCCATGGAGAGCACAAGTCGTGGTGGTTAAGACTGGAGACAAGCCCCGGATGGTCATAGACTATAGTCAGACCATTATTAGGTACACGCAGCTGGACGCGTACCCTCTCCCGCGCATATCTGACATGGTCAACCAGATTGCGCAGTACCGGGTGTTCTCCACCATTGACTTGAAGTCAACCTACCACCAGCTCCCCATTCGCCCAGAGGACCGCAAATACACGGCCTTTGAGGCGGATGGCCGTCTCTACCACTTCTTAAGGGTCCCTTTCGGCGTCACTAATGGGGTCTCGGTCTTCCAGCGTGAGATGGACCGAATGGTGGACCAAAACGGGCTACGGGCTACCTTCCCATACCTGGACAATGTCACTATCTGCGGCCATGACCAGCAGGACCATGACGCCAACCTCCTGAAGTTTTTACGCACTGCGTCTTGCCTGAACCTGACCTATAACAGGGAGAAGTGCGTATTCAGCAAGCACCGCCTAGCAATCCTCGGATACGTGGTGGAAAACGGGGTCATCGGCCCCGATCCAGACCGCATGCGTCCCCTCCTTGAACTTCCCCTACCCACTAGCATCAAAGCACTGAGAAGATGCTTAGGCTTCTTCTCGTAGTATGCACAGTGGGTTCTCAATTACGCGGACAAAGCCCGTCCGCTCATAAAGTCTACCTCCCTTCCACTGGCAGCAGAGGCTCGCCTAGCCTTTGAAGGGATAAAAGCTGACATCGCGAAAGCCACGATGCACGCTGTCGATGAGTCCATCCCCTTCCAGGTGGAGAGTGATGCATCTGATTTCGCCCTGGCCGCCACACTTAACCAGGCGGGCAGGCCCGTTGCCTTTTTCTCTCGCACCCTCCAAGGCCCTAAAATTCAGCACTCCTCTGTGGAAAAAGAGGCTCAGGCCATTGTGGAGGCCGTACGGCATTGGCGCCATTATTTGGCGGGAAAACGATTTACCCTGCTCACGGACCAGCGGTCCGTGGCCTTCATGTTCAACAACACGTTAAGGGGAAAAATTAAGAATGATAAAATCTTGAGGTGGAGAATCGAACTCTCCACCTACAACTATGATATCATGTACCGTCCGGGGAAGCTCAATGAGCCCTCAGATGCCCTGTCACGTGGAACATGTGCCAGTGTGCAGGAGGACCGGCTACAGGCCCTCCACAATGGTCTCTGCCATCCGGGGATCACTCGGATCTTCCATTTTGTAAAGGCCCGGAATCTGCCCTACTCCAGAGAGGATGTCAGGTCGATAACTCGAAGCTGCCAGGTATGTGCAGAGTGCAAGCCGCACTTCTACCGGCCTGACAGGGCACACCTCATTAAGGCCACTTGCCCTTTTGAACGACTGAGTGTTGATTTCAAGGGCCCCCTTCCTTCGACAGATCGGAATGTGTATTTCCTCAACGTGGTTGACGAGTACTCCCGATTTCCTTTTGCCATCCCCTGTTCTGACATGTCCGCTGCCACGGTCATCAAAGCCCTGCGGAGTCTTTTTACCCTGTTCGGCTACCCCAGTTATATCCACAGTGATAGGGGTTCGTCGTTTATGAGCGACGACTTGAGGCAATACCTGCTCTCTAAAGGAATTGCCTCAAGTAGGACTATGAGTTACAACCCCAGGGGTAACGGGCAGGTCGAAAGAGAAAATGCTACAGTCTGGAAGGCTGTCTTACTGGCATTAAGGTCTAGGGGTCTTCCAGTCTCCCGTTGGCAAGAGGTACTTTTTGATGCGCTCCATTCAATCCGGTCCCTCCTGTGTACGGCAACCAATGCTACCCCACATGAGCGGATGTTTATCTTCCCTAGGAAGTCTTCCTCTGGGACCTCACTGCCGTCTTGGTTGACGTACTCAGGACCTACCCTCCTGCGGCGGCATGTTCGGGCCCACAAGTCTGACCCTTTAGTTGAACAGGTCCATCTCCTCCACGCCAACCCTCAATATGCCTATGTGGCATATCCTGACGGGCGAGAGGACACGGTCTCTATCAGAGATCTGGCGCCTGCAGGGGACCTGGAAACCCCCGTCACTCCCGCACCCCTGGTTAGGGTTCCTTTGCCCATTCTCTCCCCTCCTGACACGGCACGGGCAGCATCGGGACCTCAACTTAATCTTCTTACTCCCGTGTACAGCTTGCCTGAGTCCAGGAGATTGTCGCCACCTCGAGGTCCACCGGTGCGTGAGGAACTGGAGGAGTCACTGGACACCCCCTTGGAGAGAGGGACACCACGGTCACCAGAACCGGCACTGCCGCCAGTGCTGCGGAGGTCGCAGAGACGGTGCGGACCTCCGGTACGACTGAACTTGTGAATATATGGACAGTTTGTATTGTTTTTTTACCCCACCGGCCTTTGTTTTTAAAGGAGGGGTGAATGTGGTGAACCATAGATGGTTACCACTATGGGTACTGAACCATAGATGGTTACCACTATGGGTACTGAACCATAGATGGTTAGCACTATGGGTACTGAACCATAGATGGTTACCACTATGGGTACTTGTACATATGTTACTCTTGTTACTGTTGGGGTTAGGGTTGGGGTGTTCCACCTGTTGGTATTGTTCTGTGGTACACTCCGGTTGGCTCTGCCTTCCTATAGGAGTATAAAGGTCACTGCACTTCCTAGTGACCCTTTAGTCTGGGATTGTATTGTTAAGCAGTATGCTCTATTCTTGTTGCGCATAAAAGCCTTTATTCCCGGGTACGATCCAGCCTCCCGAGTGGATTAATCGCGCATCAGGGAGTAAGCTGTTAGTAATTGTAATGAGGTGTTTTAAATACTTTGTAGTTTTAAAGGTACATATAATACCTTTAGTTCGTCCATACCTATAAATATATATCTTCTGTACATTTTGAGAAATTAAACAAAGAAACTTTGATGCACAGTTACAGAGTGTCCCTTTGATACTAAACACATGTTCGATACAATCCTTTAAAGCGCCCAACTGTTGGAATCACAGGGCCATAAAGGAGGCTTCATTGCCTCACCCGACACCTTATCAGAAACAACTGATACAGGAGTGAGTTTTAATGAAGCTGCTTCACAGTTTCCAATCAAAACAGAGTCAGAAAGATATTAATGTCTCAGCGAACGGAAGAGTTATGGTCGGGGACTTGGGAACTGACAAGAATTAATGGTGACAATGATGATCGCCCTTGAAACTGTCGGTTGTGATAAAAAGCTCAGTCATTGGATTGATAAGCATTATACAGCTCTCCTCCCTCCCCTCCCCTCCCCCCCCTCCCTCCCTCCCCTCCCACCCCCCTCCCTCCCACCTCCCTCCCTCCCCCCTCCCTCCATCCCCTTCCTCCCTCCCCTCCCTCCCACCTTCCTCCCACCTCCCTCCCACTCCCCTCCCCCTCCCACCCCCCCTACCCCCTCCCTCCCACCCCCCTCCCCACCCCCCTCCCACCCCCCTCCCCCCTCCCACCTCCTACCCCCTCCCTCCCCCCTCCCACCCCCCCCCTCCCTCCACCCCCCTCGCCCCTCCCACCTCCCTCCCCCCTCCCTCCCACCTCCCTCCCACCCCCTCCCACCCCGTCCCCCCCTCCCTCCCACCCCCCTCCCCCCTCCCTCCCACCCCCGTCCCCCCTCCCTCCCAGCCGCCCTCCCCCCTCCCTCCCACCCCCCTCCCCCTCCCCTTCCCACCCCCCTCCCACCCCCCTCCCACCCGCCCTCCCCCCTCCCTCCCACCCCCCTCCCCCCTCCCCCTTCCCACCCCCCTCCCACCCCCCTCCCCCCTCCCTCCCAACCCCGCTCCCCCCCCTCCCTCCCAACCCCGCTCCCCCTCCCTCCCACCCCCTCCCCCCTCCCTCCCACCCCCCTCCCTCCCCCACTCCCCCTCCCCCCTCCCTCCCACCCCCCTCCCCCCTCCCTCCCTCCCATACCCCCTCCCTCCCTCCTTCACTCCACCACTCCCTCCCCCCTCTGCCCCCACTCCCTCCCCCCTTGTTCCCTCCCCCCCTCCCCTCCCCACCCTCCCCTCCCCTCCCTGCCCGCCCCTCCCTCCCCTCCCTCCCCTCCCCTCTCTCCCCTCCCACCCATGTGGCGCCGCCCCCCCTTGCCGCTCCCCCCTCCTCCTCCTCTCCCTCCCCTCCTCCCACTCCCCCTCCTCCCACTCCCCCTCCTCCCCCTCCTCCCCCTCCCCCTCTCCCTCCCCCCTCTTCCCCCCCTCCCCCTCCCCCCCTCCCCCTCCCCCTCCCCCTCCTCCTCCCCCTGCCCCTCCTCCTCCCCCTCCCCCTGCCCCTCCTCCTCCCCCTCCCCCTCCACCTCCCCCTCCTCCTCCCCCTCCCCCCTCCCCCTCCCCCTCTCCCCCCCTCCCCCTGCCCCTCCTCCTCCCCCTCCCCCTCCACCTCCCCCTCGCCCTCCACCTCCCCCCTCCCCCCTCCCCCCTCCCACTCCCCCCTCCCCCTCCCCCCCTCCCACTCCCCCCTCCCCCTCCCCCTCCCCCTCCTCCCCCCTCCCCCTCCCCCTCCCCCTCCTCCCCCTCCCCCTCCCCCTCCTCCCCCTCCTCCCCCTCCCCCTCCCCCTCCCCCTCCCCCTCCTCCCCCTCCCCCTCCCCCTCTCCCCGCTGCTGGGTGATGTTGTACAGAATGCAGCAACAATTAGAATGCGTGGGACAGGCAGAGGATGATACTGGAGGCTCCCCCCAGAGCGCTCCAAGCAGCGGAACCACATTCCCAGCAGGCCGATGCCCCGCTCTCCGATGGACCGGGAGGCTGCATGGGCCTCGTTGTAGCGGCTCTCTGCCTCGGTCTGGGGCCTCCGCACAGGCCTCATCAGCCATGACCTTAGCGGGTAACCTTTGTCACCCAGTAGCCGTCCCGGGAGCCTGGGCTGCTCTTCAAAGAGGCCGGGGATGTCCGACTGCCTGAGGACAAAGCTGTCATGGCCACTCCCTGAATGGGGAGCATCGAGCTGCCTGACCCTCATTAGATGGTCACATACGATCTGCACATTGAGGGAGTGGAACCCTTTCCTGTTGACAAATTGCTGTGGTTCTGTATGTGGGGCCCGCGAGGCGATGTGTGTCCCGTCCACTGCTCCCTGGACATTGGCAATTCCAGCAATGGCAGCGAAGCCTCGAGCCCGGGCCTCCTGCTGGGCACGGCCCACATCAAAGTTTATGTCCTGCCCGGCCCGGGCACACAGGGCACCTATGACCTGCCGCACACATCTGTGCACGGAGGCCTGGGAGATCCCAACGAGGTCACCACTGGGTGCCTGAAATGACCCCGATGGGAAAACATTCCGGGCAGCCGTCACCTTCCTGTCCACAGGGAACGGGTGGCCGCTTCTCCCCTGAGGTGCCAGGTGTGCCAACAACTCACAAAGGTGCCACACTGAGCTCTGGGAGAGCCGCAGCCGGCGACGGCGCATCTCCTCCGAGAGGGCCTGGAATGAATCCCGGAGCCTGGACCTACTTGCCCTCGGCACCCTCCGCCTTCTGTGCATCCTTTCGGGAGCTGCTCACCCACCTCCTGGCCCTCAGCGGCAGCCCCCTGCCCTACTTCCTGCGGCCATCTTTTCCACCTCCACCTTCCCAAGACCGTTCAGCATCTTAGAAACTTTAATCCAGTCACCCCTTCACTTTCCTAAACTCCAGCTGAAAGAAGCCCAGTCTGTCCAATCCAACCTCATGAGAAAACCCGCTCATTCCAGGCAGCAATCCAGTAACCACCCACCGCACCCCCACCCTGAACTGCCTCCAGCTCATTTACATCCACAGTCATGTGGCTCCATAGTGTAGTGGTTATCACGTCTGCCTCACACGCAGAAGGTCCTGGGTTCGAAGCCCAGTGGAGCCAGTGGTATTTTGTTCCTATTCCCAGAGAGCAGTGGAACTGCCTTGAACTCGCCGCTCTTTCACAGTGACTTGTCCTTTGAATGGTCGGATGCTAACAAGTGCAGAGGACCCGCGAGACTTGGGGTTCATGTCCACAGATCCCTGAAGGCAGCAGGACAGGGAGATAAGGTAGTTAACTCGGGTAATGGGTTACTTGTCTTTATAGCCGAGGCACAGAATATCAGAGCAGAGAGGCTGTGATGGAGCTGTATAAAATGTCTGAAGACCAAAGAATTGAACACTGACCCTTCAAATCTGGGGAACAGCTGCTCCTTATTCACTCTGTCCGTGCCCCTCATAATCTTGTACACCTCAATCAGGTCGCCCCTCAGTCTTCTCTGCTCCAATGAAAATAATCCAAGCTTCCACAATCTCTCTTCATAACTTAAATGCTCCGTCCCAGGCAGCATCCTGGGGAATCTCCTCTGCACCCTCTCCAGTCCAATCACATCCTTCCTAAAATGTGGTGACCAGAACTGCACACAGTGCTCCAGCTGTGGCCTCACCACAGTTCGATACAACTCCAACATGACTTCAACACAAACAGCTGACTTACTGTTGGACTCATTACAGGAACGAGAGAGGAAGGATCTAAAGTGGAGGATTTCATGAGGTTCTTGTTCTGCCAAATCGATGAAATGCTCAGCACGATTTGACTTTTGGACATTTAGAAAGTTACAACAAATAATCAGCTTGACGTCAAAGTGGATAATATCACACTTCCCCACCCCCATTAAAATCAACTCCCCCCTCAAAGTTTGTGCTCTAATTCACTGTGAAAGTCAGCTAGCTCAAGGCAGGAAAAAGATGTATTCCAAGGAGCCTGGAAAGCTCAGTCAATAGAATCTCAGGCTTTTAATCTGAGGGTCCAGGGTTCCAGTCCCTGTTTGGGTGTTGTTTTTCTTCCACCCTGAACACAATTGTTTGAGATGTGCTTCAAAATAGATTAACAGACGTCCTTTAACAAATTCCTCACACGCGATTGACAATTCCAAGAGTCGCCGGCAGCAACATTCATCCATTTTATTAGGTGCTTGATGGCCGGCGCAGACAAAATGGGCCTCTGGGCTTCTTTTCCTGCTGTCAAACTGTGTGACGGGAAAGTTGTGGCTTCTCAGAGTTGCAAAATGCAACATGCACAAAGGCACCGCTGAGATTCAAACTCAGGATCACCTGTTTACTAGACAGGGTCTTTAACCAACTAAACCACGGCACCAAAAGAAAAGTTGAACCAATGTTATAATTTATTACAAAATTAAAAGCAAAATCCTGTGGATGCTGCAACCTGAAACCATCTGGTCCTTCGAGCCTGCTTCACTATTTACTAAGGCCATGGCTGGTCCCTTTCTGTTGGCTTCCACATTCTCCATATTCCCCTCCCCCTCCCCGATAATCTTTAATTCTCTCACTCAACAAATATCTAACTCCCTCCGCCAGGAAAATATTCAGTGACCCCGTCCTCCAGCGATATGTAGAGGGACAGGTAGTATTGAGGAAGCAGGGGGGCTGCAGAAGGACTTGGACAGGTTAGGAGAGTGGGCAAAGAAGTGGCAGATGGAATACAATGTGGAAAAGTGTGAGGTTCTGCACTTTGGAAGGAGGAATGGAGGCACAGTCTATTTTCTAAATGGGGAAACGCTTCGGAAATCAGAGACACAAAGGGATTTGGGAGTCCTTGTTCAAGATTCTCTTAAGGTTAACATGCAGGTTCAGTCAGCAGTTAGGAAGGCAAATGCAATCTTAGCATTCATGTCGAGAGGGCTAGAATATAAGAGCAGGGATGTACTCGTGTAAGTTGATAGGGATTCAGGAGCGGCACATTCCTGTAAGGATGAAGGATAAGTCTGGCAAGATTTGGGAACCTTGGATAATGAGAGATATTGTGAGCCTAGTCAAAGAGAAAAAGCATTTGTCAAAGCTCGGAGGCTGGAAACACACGAAGCAAGTGTGGAATACAAGGAAAGGAGAAAGAAACTGAAGCAAGGAGTAAGGAGGCTAAAAAGGGTCACGAAAAAGCATTGGCCAGCAGGATTAAGAAAAATTCCAAAGCTGTTTATACATATATAAAGAACAAGAGGGGAGCCTCTGCACTTGTTCGCATCCGACCATTCAAAGGACAAGTCACTGTGAAAGAGCGGCGAGTTCAAGGCAGTTCCACTGCTCTCTGGGAATAGGGACAAAATACCACTGGCTCCACTGGGCTTTGAACCCAGGACCTCCTGCGTGTAAGGCAGACGTGATAACCACTACACTATGGAACCACATAGAGGATAGAGGAGGACAGCACAGTACAGGCCCTTCGGCCCTCGATGTTGTGCCGAGCCTTGTCCAAAACCAAGATCAAGCGATCCCACTCCCTATCATCCTGGTGTGCTCCATGTGCCTATCCAATAA
The DNA here is from genome assembly GCF_964213995.1 of Mustelus asterias. NCBI lineage: Eukaryota > Metazoa > Chordata > Chondrichthyes > Carcharhiniformes > Triakidae > Mustelus > Mustelus asterias. The sequence continues at coordinate 99,486,307 of NC_135816.1, forward strand.
CCGCTTGAAAGTTCCTCAAGTGTCCGACTTCACTATCAGAGCAGGCAGTCCATTCAACATCCCGACCACTCTCTGAGTAAAGAACCTACCTCGGACATCCCTCCTATATCCCCCACCATGAATCTTATAGTTATGCCCCCTAGTAACAGCTACATTCACCCGAGGAAATAGTCTCTGAACGTCCACTCTATCTATCCCCTTTATCATCTTATAAACCTCTATTAAGTCGCCTCTCATCCTCCTCCGCTCGAAAGAGAAAAGCCCCAGCTCCCTCCATCTTTCCTCATAGGACATACCCTCCAAACCAGGCAGCATCCTGGTAAATCTCCTCTGCACTCTCTCCAATGCTTCCACATAACTGTGAATGTAAATGAGCTGGAGGCAGTTCAGGGTGGGGGTCGGTGGGTGGTTACTGGATTGCTCCCTGGAATGAGCGGGTTTTCTCATGAGGTTGGATTGGACAGACTGGGCTTCTTTCAGCTGGAGTTTAGGAAAGTGAAGGGGTGACTGGATTAAAGTTTCTAAGATGCTGAACGGTCTTGGGAAGGTGGAGGTGGAAAAGATGTTTCCTCTTGTGGGTGAGGCCAAAACAAGGGGGCGCTGTTTGAACATTAGGGGGCGCCCTTTTAGGACAAGAGATGATTAGATTTGTTTTCTCTCAGAGGCTTGTGCCACTTTTAAACTCTGCCTCAGAAGGTGCTGGAGGACGGGGTCACTGAATATTTTCCTGGTGGAGGGAGTTAGATATTTGTTGAGTGAGAGAATTAAAGATTATCGGGGAGGGGGAGGGGAATATGGAGAATGTGGAAGCCAACAGAAAGGGATCAGCCATGGCCTTAGTAAATAGTGAAGCAGGCTCGAAGGACCAGATGGTTTCAGGTTGCAGCATCCACAGGATTTTGCTTTTAATTTTATGACAAATTATAACATCGGTTCAACGTTTCTGTCGGTTCCGTGGCTTAGTTGGTTAAAGCACTTGTCTAGTAAACAGGAGATCCTGAGTTCAAATCTCAGCGGTGCCTTTGTGCATGTTGCATTTTGCAACTCTGAGAAGCCGTAACTTTCCCGTCACACAGTTCGACAGCAGGAAAAGAAGCCCAGAGGCTCATTTTAAATGACTATAAGACATAGGAGCAGAATTAGGCCACTCGGCCCATCGAGTCTGTTCCGCCATTCAATCATGGCTGATATTTTTCTCATCCCCATTCTCCTGCCTTTTCCCCATAATCCCTGATCCCCTTATTAATCAAGAACCTATCTACCTCTTTCTTGAAGACACTCAATGCCCCGGCCTCCACAGCCTTCTGCGGCAAAGAGTTCCACAGATTCACCACTCTCTGGCTGAAGAAATTCCTCCTCATCTCTGATTTAAAGGATCATCTCTTTAGCCTGAGGTTGTGCCCTCTGGTTCTAGTTTTTCCGACGAGTGGGAACATCCTCTCCATGTCCACTCTATCCAGGCCTCGCAGTATCCTGTAAGTTTCAATAAGATCCCCCCTCATCCTTCTAAACTGCAACGAGTACAGACCTAGAGTCCTCAACTGTTCCTCATACCACAAGCTCTTCATTCCAGGGATCATTCTTGTGAACCTCCTCTGGACCCTTTCCAAGGCCAGCACATCCTTCCTTAGATACGGGGCCCAAAACTGCTCACAATGCTCCAATGGGGTCTGTCCAGAGCCTTATACAGCCTCAGAAGTCCAAAGAATGATGAAAATTACAGCACAGGAACAGGCCCTTCGGCCCTCCAAGCCTGCACCGACCATGCTGCCCGACTGAACTAAAACCCCCTACCCTTCCAGGGACCATATCCCTCCATTCCCATCCTATTCAGGTATTTGTCAAGACGCCCTTAAAAGTCACTTTTGTATCTGCTTCCACTCCCTCCCCCGGCAGCGAGTTCCAGGCAACCACCACCCTCTGTGTAAAAACTCTGCCTCGTACATCTCCTTTAAACCTTGCCCCTCGCACCTTAAACCTATACCCAATAGTAATTGACTCTTCCACCCTGGGAAAAAGATTCTGACTATCCACTCTGTCCATGCCTCTCATAATCTTGTCAACTTCTATCAGGTCGCCCCCTCAGTCTACTCTGCTCCAACGAAAATAATCCAAGCCTACCCAACATCTCTTCGTAACTGAAATGTTCCATCCCAGGCAGCATCCTGGTGAATCTCCTCTGACCCTGAAAAGGCCAAGGACGGACATGTGGACAGGAGAGCAGGGTGGTGTGTTGAAGCAGCAAGCGACAGGAAGGTTAGGGTCCTGTGTGCGGACGGAGCGAAGGTGCTCAGCAAAGCGATCACCCAGTCTCCGTTTGGTCTCTCCGATGTAGAGTCGAGCGCATTGGGAGCAGCGAATGCAATAGACCAGATTGAAGGAGGAGCTCTTGCTGAATCTCAAAGTGGATAATATCACACTTCCCCACCCCCAGTAAAAAATCAACTCCCCTTCAATCTCATCTGCTCCCAGTCACAGTGAGAGAGCGGCTAGTTCAATGGAGGAGAAAGAAAGGCTGTTGGAATCGCGGATAGCTCAGTCGGTAGAACATCAGACTTTTAATCTGAGGGTCCAGGGTTCAAGTCCCTGTTTGGGTGTTGCTTTTCTTCCACCCTGAACACAATTGTTTGAGATGTGCTTCAAAATAGATTAACAGATGTCCTTTAACAAATTCCTCACACACGATTGACAATTCCAAGAGTCGCCGGCAGCAACATTCATCCATTTTAATAGGTGCTTGATGGCCGGCGCATCACAGAGACGTGGCTGCAAGGGGATCAGGGCTGGGATCGAAATATCCAAGGATATGTGTCCTATGGAAAGGACAGGCAGACGGGCAAAGGGGGCGGGGTTGCATTGTTAGTCAGGAATGAAGTTAAATCGATAGCAAGAAGCGATATCGGATCAGAAGGCACAGAATCTCTGTGGGTAGAGTGGGGGAATCACAAAGGTAAAAAGACCCTGATGGGAGTTATGTACAGACCCCCTCGCAGTCGTCAGGATGTGGGACAGAAAATAAATCAGGAGATAGAAAAGGCATCTAAAAAAGGCAATATTACAATAATCATGGGGGATTTCAATATGCAGGTGGAGTGGGAAAATCAGGTCGGGAGTGGATCCCAAGAACAGGAATTTGTGCAATGTCTAAGCGATGGTTTTTTGGAGCAGCTTGTGACAGAGTCTACTCGGGAACAGGCAATTCTGGATTTGGTGATGTGGAATGAGGCAGACTTGATTCGGGAACTGAAGGTGAAGGAACCCTGAGGGAGCAGTGACCACAATATGATAGAATTTACCCTGCAGTTTGAGAGGGAGAAGCTGGAATCAGATGTAACGGTATTACAATTAAATAAAGGTAACTACAAAGACATGAGGGAGGAGCTGGCCAGAGTTGATTGGAAAGGGAGCCTCGCAGGGAAGACAGTGGAACAGCAATGGCAGCAGTTTTTGGGGGTTATTCGGGAGGTAGAACAGAAATTCATCCCAAGGAGGAGGAAACATGCTGAGGGGAGGACGAGACATCCATGGCTGACGAGGGAAGTCAAGGACAGCATAAAAGCAAAAGAAGACAAAATGGCGAGGATTAGTGGGAAGCCGGAGGATTGGGAAGCCTTTAAAAGCGAGCAGAGGACAACTAAAAAAGCAATAAGGGGGGAGAAGGTGAAATATGAGTGTGAGCGAGCTAGTAATATAAAAGAAGATAGGAAGAGTTTTTTTCAATATATAAAAGGTAAGAGAGAGGCACAAATAGCCATTGGACCACTGGAAAATGAGGCTGGAGAAGTAATAATAGGAAACAAAGCAATGGCAGAGGAACTGAATAGTTACTTTGCATCAGTCTTCACGGTGGAAGACACCAGTGGGATGCCAGAGCTCCAGGAGAGTCAGGGGGCACAGGTGAGTGTAGTGGCCATCACTAAGGAGAAGGTTCTGGGGAAACTGAAAGGTCTGAAGGTGGATAAATCACCTGGACCGCATGGACTACACCCCAGGGTTCTAAAAGAGATAGCTGAGGAAATTGTGGAGGCATTGGTGGTGATCTTTCAGGAATCACTGGAGGCAGGGAGGGTCCCAGAGGACTGGAAAGTAGCTGATGTAACACCGCTGTTTAAGAAGGGAGGGAGGCAGCAGACGGGAAATTATAGGCCGGTTAGTCTGACTTCAGTCATTGGCAAGATTTTTGAGTCCATTATTAAAGATGAGATGGCGGAGTACTTGGAAGTGCATGATAAAATAGGACTGAGTCAGCACGGCTTCGTCAAGGGGAGGTCATGTCTGACAAATCTGTTAGAGTTCTTTGAGGAGGTAACAAGGAAGTTAGATAAAGGAGAACCAGTGGATGTGATTTATTTAGATTTCCAAAAGGCCTTTGACAAGGTGCCACATAGGAGACTGTTAAATAAGTTAAGAGCCCATGGTGTTAAGGGTACGATCCTGGCATGGATAGAGGATTGGCTGACTGGCAGAAGGCAGAGAGTGGGGATAAAGGGGTCTCTCTCAGGATGGCAGCCGGTGACTAGTGGTGTGCCTCAGGGGTCAGTGCTGGGACCACAACTTTTCACAATATACATTAACGATTTGGAGGAAGGAACTGAAGGCACTGTTGCTAAGTTTGCAGATGATACAAAGATATGTAGAGGGACAGGTAGTATTGAGGAAGCAGGGGGGCTGCAGAAGGACTTGGACAGGTTAGGAGAGTGGGCAAAGAAGTGGCAGATGGAATACAATGTGGAAAAGTGTGAGGTTCTGCACTTTGGAAGGAGGAATGGAGGCATAGACTATTTTCTAAATGGGGAAATGCTTCGGAAATCAGAAACACAAAGGGATTTGGGAGTCCTTGTTCACGATTCTCTTAAGGTTAACGTGCAGGTTCAGTCGGCAGTTAAGAAGGCAAATGTAATGTTCGCATTCATGTCAAGAGGGCTAGAATACAAGAGCAGGGATGTACTTCTGAGGCTGTATAAGGCTCTGGTCAGACCCCATTTGGAGTATTGTGAACAGTTTTGGGCCTGTATCTAAGGAAGGATGTGCTGGCCTTGGAAACGGTGCAGAGGAGGTTCACAAGAATGATCCCTGGAATGAAGAGTTTGTCGTATGAGGAACGATTGAGGATTCTGGGTCTGTACTCGTGAGAAGGATGAGGGGGATCATATTGAACCTTACAGGATACTGCGAGGCCTGGATAGAGTGGACATGGAGAGGATGTTCCCACTCGTCAGAAAAACTAGAACCAGAGGGCACAACCTCAGGCTAAAGGGGCGATGCTTTAAAACAGAGATGAGGAGGAATTTCTTCAGCCAGAGAGTGGGGAATCTGTGGAACTCTTTGCCACAGAAGGCTGTGGAGGCCGGGTCACTGAGTGTCTAAGACAGAGAGAGACAGGTTCTTGATTATTAAGGGGATCAGGTGTTATGGGGAAAAGGCAGGAGAATGGGGATGAGAAAAATATCAGCCATGATTGAATGGCGGAACAGACTCGATGGGCCGAGTGGCCTAATTCTGCTCCTATGTCTTATGGTCATTTAAAATGGGCCTCTGGGCTTCTTTTTCTGCTGTCGAACTGTGTGACGGGAAAGTTACGGCTTCTCAGAGTTGCAAAATGCAACATGCGCAAAGGCACCGCTGAGATTTGAACTCACGATCGCCGGTTTACTAGACAGGTGCTTTAACCCACTAAGCCACAGCACCTACAGGATAGTTGAATCAATGTTATAATTTGTTATAAAATTAAAAGCAGAATCCTGTGGATGCTGCAACCTGAAACCATCTGGTCCTTCGAGCCTGCTTCACTATTTACTAAGGCCATGGCTGATCCCTTTCTGTTGGCTTCCACATTCTCCATATTCCCCTCACTCTCCCCGATAATCTTTAATTCTCTCACTCAACAAATATCTAACTCCCTCCACCAGGAAAATATTCAGTGACCCCGTCCTCCAGCACCTTCTGAGGCAGAGTTTAAAAGTGGCACAAGCCTCTGAGAGAAAACAAATCTAATCATCTCTTGTCCTAAAAGGGCGACCTCCTAATGTTCAAACAGCGCCCCCTTGTTTTGGCCTCACCCACAAGAGGAAACATCTTTTCCACCTCCACCTTCCCAAGACCGTTCAGCATCTTAGAAACTTTAATCCAGTCACCCCTTCACTTTCCTAAACTCCAGCTGAAAGAAGCCCAGTCTGTCCAATCCAACCTCATGAGAAAACCCGCTCATTCCAGGTAGCAATCCAGTAACCACCCACCGCACCCCCACCCTGAACTGCCTCCAACTCATTTACATCCACAGTCATGTGGTTCCATAGTGTAGTGGTTATCACGTCTGCCTTACACGCAGAAAGTCCTGGGTTCGAAGCCCAGTGGAGCCAGTGGTGTTTTGTTCCTATACCCAGAGAGCAGTGGAACTGGCTTGAACTCGCCGCTCTTTCACAGTGACTTGTCCTTTGAATAGTCGGATGTGAACAAGTGCAGAGGACCCGAGAGACTTGGGTTCATGTCCAGATATGCCTGAAAGTGGAAAGATAGATAATAAGGTGGCTAACTAAGCTCAAGGGACACTTGTCTTTATAGCCAAGGCATAGAATATCAGAGCAGAGAGGCGATGATGGAACTGCATAACACGGCTGAAGACCAAAGAATTGAACACTGACCCTTCAAATCTGGGGAACAGCTGCTCCTTATCCACTCTGTCCGTGCCCCTCATAATCTTGTCCCCCTCAATCAGGTCGCCCCTCAGTCTTCTCTGCTCCAACAAAAATAATCCAAGCTTCCGCAACCTCTCTTCACGACTTCAATGCTCCGTCCCAGGCAGCATCCTGGGGAATCTCCTCTGCACCCTCTCCAGTGCAATCACATCCTTCCTAAAATGTGGTGACCAGAACTGCACACAGTGCTCCAGCTGTGGCCTCACCAAAGTTCTATACAACTCCAACATGACTTCAACACAAACAGTTGACTTACTGTTGGACTCATTATAGGAACGAGAGAGGAAGGATCTCAAGTGGAGGATTTCATGAGGTCCTTGTTCGGCCAAATCGATGAAATGCTCAGCACGATTTGACTTTTGGACATTTAGAAAGTTACAACAAATAATCATCTTGACCTCAAAGTGGATAATATCACACTTCCCCGGCCCCATTAAAATCAACTCCCCCTCAAAGTTTGTGCTCCAGCTCACTGTGAAAGTCAGCTAGCACAAGGCAGGAAAAAGATGTATTCCAAGGAGCCTGGAAAGCTCAGTCAATAGAATATCAGACTTTTAATCTGAGGGTCCAGGGTTCAAGTCCCTGTTTGGGTATTGTTTTTCTTCCACCCTGAACGCAATTGTTTGAGATGTGCTTCAAATTAAATGAACAGATGTCCTTTAACAAATTCCTCACTCGCGATTGACAATTCCAAGAGTCGCCGGCAGCAACATTCATCCATTTTAATAGGTGCTTGATGGCCGGCGCAGACAAAATGGGCCTCTGGGCTTCTTTTCCTGCTGTCAAACTGTGTGACGGGAAAGTTGTGGCTTCTCAGAGTTGCAAAATGCAACTTACAAAAAGGCACCACTGAGATTTGAACTCAGAACCTCCTGTTTACCAGACAAGCGCTTTAACCAACTAAGCCACGGCACCAACAGAAAACTTCAACCAATGTTATAATTTGTCATAAAATTAAAAGCAAAATCCTGTGGATGCTGCAACCTGAAACCATCTGGTCCTTCGTGCCTGCTTCACTATTTACTAAGGCCATGGCTGATCCCTTTCTGTTGGCTTCCACATTCTCCATATTCCCCTCCCCCTCCCCGATAATCTTTAATTCTCTCACTCAACAAATATCTAACTCCCTCCGCCAGGAAAATATTCAGTGACCCCGTCCTCCAGCACCTTCTGAGGCAGAGTTTAAAAGTGGCACAAGCCTCTGAGAGAAAACAAATCTAATCATCTCTTGTCCTAAAAGGGCGCCCCCTAGTGTTCAAACAGCGCCGCCTTGTTTTGGCCTCACCCACAAGAGGAAACATCTTTTCCACCTCCACCTTCCCAAGACCGTTCAGCATCTTAGAAACTTTAATCCAGTCACCCCTTCACTTTCCTAAACTCCAGCTGAAAGAAGCCCAGTCTGTCCAATCCAACCTCATGAGAAAACCCGCTCATTCCAGGTAGCAATCCAGTAACCACCCACCGCACCCCCACCCTGAACTGCCTCCAGCTCATGTACATTTACAGTCATGTGGTTCCATGGTGTAGTGGTTATCACGTCTGCCTCACACGCAGAAGGTCCTGGGTTCGAAGCCCAGTGGAGCCAGTGCTATTTTGTTCCTATTCTCAGAGAGCAGTGGAACTGCCTTGAACTCGCCGCTCTTTCACAGTGACTTGTCCTTTGAATGGTCGGATGCGAACAAGTGCAGAGGACCCGAGAGGCTTGGGGTTCATGTCCACAGATCCCTGAAGGCAGCAGGACAGGGAGATAAGGTGGTTAACGAGGCTAATGTGACACTTGTCTTGATAGCCGAGGCACAGAATATCAGAGCAGAGAGGCTATGATGGAGCTGTATAAAACGTCTGAAGACCAAAGAATTGAACACTGACCCTTCAAATCTGGGGAACAGCTGCTCCTTATCCACTCTGTCCGTGCCCCTCATAATCTTGTACCCCTCATTCAGGTCGCCCCTCAGTCTTCTCTGCTCCAATGAAAATAATCCAAGCTTCCGCAACCTCTCTTCATAACTTAAATGCTCCGTCCCAGGCAGCATCCTGGTGAATCTCCTCTGCACCCTCTCCAGTGCAATCACATCCTTCCCAAAATGTGGTGACCAGAACTGCACACAGTGCTCCAGCTGTGGCCTCACCAAAGTTCGATACAACTCCAACATGACTTCAACACAAACAGAAAATGCTGGAAAATCTCAGCAGGTCTGACAGCATCTGTGGGGAGAGAATCGAGCCAACGTTTGGAGTCTGGATGACCCTTGGTCAGAGCTGAGAGCGCAGAAAATCAGCGGAGATTTATACTGTGAGGGTCGGGGGGATGGAATGGGACAACGGGAATTGAAATGAGGAGACAGGAGGCTGAGAAGGTGCTAGAAAGTGTCCATTAATGATCAGAATGTGTGAATGGCAGAAAAGAGATGCAGATTGTTAAAGGACTGCCCGAGGAATGTGGCAGTTGCCCTGAAAGGGGGAGGGGGCAAGAAGGAGAGCTGGAATGGAAAGTGGGAAAATGGAGGTGGGAAAGAAGGATGATAAAATGGATGAATCGGATGAAACAAAATGAAATAAAATCAATGGAAATGGGGTGAAGGTGGAGGAGGGAGTTCATGCTCTGAAGTTGTTGAACTCAATGTTGAGTCCAGAAGGCTGTAAAGTGCCCAATCGGAAGGTGAGGTGCTGTTTCTCCAGTTTGCGTTCACTGGAACATTGCAAAAGGCCAAGGACGGACATGTGGACAGGAGAGCAGGGTGGTGTGTTGAAGCAGCAAGCGACAGGAAGGTTAGGGTCCTGTGTGCGGACGGAGCGAAGGTGCTCAGCAAAGCGATCACCCAGTCTCCGTTTGGTCTCTCCGATGGAGAGTCGAGCGCATTGGGAGCTGCGAATGCAATAGACCAGATTGAAGGAGGAGCTCTTGCTGAATCTCAAAGTGGATAATATCACACTTCCCCACCCCCAGTAAAAAATCAACTCCCCTTCAATCCCATCTGCTCCCAGTCACAGTGAGAGAGCGGCTCGTTCAACGGAGGAAAACGAAAAGTTGTTGGATGCCTGGATAGCTCAGTCGGTAGAGCATCAGACTTTTAATCTGAGGGTCCAGGGTTCAAGTCCCTGTTTGGGTGTTGCTTTTCTTCCACCCTGAACACAATTGTTTGAGATGTGCTTCAAAATAGATGAACAGATGTCCTTTAACAAATTCCTCACACGCGATTGACAATTGCAAGAGTCGCCGGCAGCAACATTCATCCATTTTAATAGGTGCTTGATGGCCGGCGCATCACAGAGACGTGGCTGCAAGGGGATCAGGGCTGGGATCGAAATATCCAAGGATATGTGTCCTATGGAAAGGACCGGCAGATGGGCAAAGGGGGCGGGGTTGCATTGTTAGTCAGGAATGAAGTTAAATCGATAGCAAGAAGCGATATCGGATCAGAAGGCACAGAATCTCTGTGGGTAGAGTGGGGGAATCACAAAGGTAAAAAGACCCTGATGGGAATTATGTATACCGGAGATGAGGGGTTTGGACAGGTTGATACCGGAGATGAGGGGTTTGGATTATGAGGAGAGGCTGAGGAGATTGGGTTTGTACTCGTTGGAGTTGAGAAGGATGAGGGGGGATCTTATGGAGACTTATAAGATAATGCGGGGGCTGGATAGGGTGGAGGCGGAGAGATTCTTTCCACTTAGTAAGGAAGTTAAAACTAGAGGACACAGCCTCAAAATAAAGGGGGGTCGGTTTAAGACAGAGTTGAGGAGGAACTTCTTCTCCCAGAGGGTGGTGAATCTCTGGAATTCTCTGCCCACTGAGGTGGTGGAGGCTACCTCGCTGAATATGTTTAAAGCGCGGATGGATGGATTCCTGAGCGGTAAGGGAATTAAGGGTTATGGGGATCAGGCGGGTAAGTGGTACTGATCCACGTCAGATCAGCCATGATCTTATTGAATGGCGGGGCAGGCTCGAGGGGCTAGATGGCCTACTCCTGCTCCTATTTCTTATGTTCTTATGTTCTTATGTACAGGCCCCCTCGCAGTCGTCAGGATGTGAGACAGAAAATAAATCAGGAGATAGAAAAGGCATCTAAAAAAGGCAATGTTACAATAATCATGGGGGATTTCAATATGCAGGTGGACTGGGAAAATCAGGTAGGGAGTGGATCCCAAGAACAGGAATTTGTGCAATGTCTAAGCGATGGTTTTTTGGAGCAGCTTGTGACAGAGTCTACTGGGGAACAGGTAAGTCTGGATTTGGTGATGTGGAATGAGGCAGACTTGATTGGGGAACTTAAGGTGAAGGAACCCTGAGGGAGCAGTGGCCACAATATGATAGAATTTACCCTGCAGTTTGAGAGGGAGAAGCTGGAATCAGATGTAACGGTATTACAATTAAATAAAGGTAACTACAAAGACATGAGGGAGGAGCTGGCCAGAGTTGATTGGAAAGGGAGCCTCGCAGGGAAGACAGTGGAACAGCAATGGCAGCAGTTTTTGGGGGTTATTCGGGAGGCAGAACAGAAATTCATCCCAAGGAGTAGGAAACATGCTGAGGGGAGGACGAGACATCCATGGCTGACGAGGGAAGTCAAGGACAGCATAAAAGCAAAAGAAAAAGCAGACAAAGTGGCGAGGATTAGTGGGAAGCCGGAGGATTGGGAAGCCTTTAAAAGTGAGCAAAGGGGAACTAAAAAAGCAATAAGGGGGGAGAAGATGAAATATGAGTGTAAGCGAGCTAATGATATAAAAGAAGATAGGAAGAGTTTTTCTCAATATATAAAAGGTAAGAGAGAGGCACAAATAGCCATTGGACTGCTGGAAAATGAGGCTGGAGAAGTAATAATAGGAAACAAAGCAATGGCAGAGGAACTGAATAGTTACTTTGCATCAGTCTTCACGGTGGAAGACACCAGTGGGATGCCAGAGCTCCAGGAGAGTCACGGGGCACAGGTGAGTGTAGTGGCCATCACTAAGGAGAAGGTTCTGGGGAAACTGAAAGGTCTGAAGGTGGATAAATCACCTGGACCGCATGGACTACACCCCAGGGTTCTAAAAGAGATAGCTGAGGAAATTGTGGAGGCGTTGGTGGTGATCTTTCAGGAATCACTGGAGGCAGGGAGGGTCCCAGAGGACTGGAAAGTAGCTGATGTAACACCGCCGTTTAAGAAGGGAGGGAGGCAGCAGACGGGAAATTATAGGCCGGTAAGCCTGACTTCAGTCATTGGCAAGATTTTCGAGTCCATTATTAAAGATGAGATGGCGGAGTACTTGGAAGTGCATGATAAAATAGGACTGAGTCAGCACGGCTTCATCAAGGAGAGGTCATGTCTGACAAATCTGTTCGAGTTCTTTGAGGAGGTAACAAGGAAGTTAGATAAAGGAGAACCAGTGGATGTGATTTATTTAGATTTCCAAAAGGCCTTTGACAAGGTGCCGCACAGGAGACTGTTAAATAAGTTAAGAGCCATGGTGTTAAGGGTAAGATCCTGGCATGGATAGAGGATTGGCTGACTGGCAGAAGGCAGAGAGTGGGGATAAAGGGGTCTCTCTCAGGATGGCAGCCGGTGACTAGTGGTGTGTCTCAGGGGTCGGTGCTGGGACCACAACTTTTCACAATACACATTAACGATTTGGAGGAAGGAACTGAAGGCACTGTTGCTAAGTTTGCAGATGATACAAAGATATGTAGAGGGATGGGTAGTATTGAGGAAGCAGGGGGGCTGCAGAAGGACTTGGACAGGTTAGGAGAGTGGGCAAAGAAGTGGCAGATGGAATACAATGTGGAAAATGTGAGGTTCTGCACTTTGGAAGGAGGAATGGAGGCAGAGACTATTTTCTAAATGGGAAATGCTCAGGAAATAAGAAACACAAAGGGACTTGGAAGTCCTTGTTCAAGATTCTCTTAAGGTTAACGTATCAGTACATCGGCAGTTAGGAAGGCAAAGACAATGTTACCATTCATGTCGAGAGGGCTAGTATACAAGAGCAGGAATGTACTTCTGAGGCTGTATAAGGCTCTGGTCAGACCCCATTTGGAGTATTGTGAGCAGCTTTGGGCCCCGTATCTAAGGAAGGATGTGCTGGCCTTGGAAAGGGTCCAGAGGAGGTTCACAAGAATGATCCCTGGAATGAAGAGCTTGTCGTATGAGGAACAGTTGAGGATTCTGGGTCTGTACCCGTTGGAGTTTAGAAGGATGAGGGGGGAAGTAATTGAAACTTACAGGATACTGCGAGGCCTGGATAGAGTGGACGTGGAGGGGATGTTTCCACGAGTAAGAAAAACTGGAACCAGAGGGCACAACCTCAGGCTAAAGGGATGATCCTTTAAAACAGAGATGAGGAGGAATTTCTTCAGCCAGAGAGTGGGGAATCTGTGGAACTCTTCGCCGCAGAAAGCTGTGGAGGCCAGGTCATTGAGTGTCTAAGACAGAGATAGATAGGTTATTGATTAATAAGAGGATCAGGGGTTATGGGGAAGAGGCAGGAGAATGGGGATGAGAAAAATGTCAGCCATGATTGAATGGCGGAGCAGACTCGATGGGCCGAGTGGCCTAATTCTGCTCCTATGTCTTATGGTCATTTAAATGGGCCTCTGGGCTTCTTTTTCTGCGATCGAACTGTGTGGGCGGGGAAGTTACGGCTTCTCAGCCGTAAAATGCAACTTAAACAAAGGCACCGCTGAGATTTGAACTCAGGATCTCCTGTTTACTAGACAGGCGCTTTAACCAACTAAGCCACGGCACCTACAGAAAACTTCAACCAATGTTATAATTTGCTCTAAAATTAAAAGCAAAATCCTGTGGATGCTGCAACCTGAAACCATCTGGTCCTTCGAGCCTGCTTCACTATTTACTAAGGCCATGGCTGATCCCTTTCTGTTGGCTTCCACATTCTCCATATTCCCCTCCCCCTCCCCCTCCCCGATAATCTTTAATTCTCTCACTCAACAAATATCTAACTCCCTCCGCCAGGAAAATATTCAGTGACCCCGTCCTCCAGCACCTTCTGAGGCAGAGTTTAAAAGTGGCACAAGCCTCTGAGAGAAAACAAATCTAATCATCTCTTGTCCTAAAAGGGCGCCCCCTAATGTTTAAACAGCGCCCCCTTGTTTTGGCCTCACCCACAAGAGGAAACATCTTTTCCACCTCCACCTTCCCAAGACCGTTCAGCATCTTAGAAACTTTAATCCAGTCACCCCTTCACTTTCCTAAACTCCAGCTGAAAGAAGCCCAGTCTGTCCAATCCAACCTCATGAGAAAACCCGCTCATTCCAGGGAGCAATCCAGTAACCACCCACCGCACCCCCACCCTGAACTGCCTCCAGCTCATATATGTCTACAGTCATGTGGCTCCATAGTGTAGTGGTTATCACGTCTGCCTCATACGCAGAGAGTCCTGGGTTCGAAGCCCAGTGGAGTCAGTGGTATTTTGTTCCTCTCCCCAGAGAGCAGTGGAACTGCCTTGAACTCGCCGCTCTTTCACAGTGACTTGTCCTTTGAATGGTCGGATGCGAACAAGTGCAGAGGACCCGAGAGACTTGGGGTTCATGTCCACAGATCCCTGAAGGCGCCAGGACAGGTGGATAAGGCAACCACCTCGGGTAATGGGTTACTTGTCTTTATAGCCGAGGCACAGAATATCAGAGCAGAGAGGCTGTGATGGAGCTGTATAAAAGGTCTGAAGACCAAAGAATTGAACACTGACCCTTCAAATCTGGGGAACAGCTGCTCCTTATCCACTCTGTCCGTGCCCCTCATAATCTTGTACCCCTCAATCAGCTCACCCCTCAGTCTTCTCTGCTCCAATGAAAATAATCCAAGCTTCCGCAACCTCTCTTCATAACTTAAATGCTCCGTCCCAGGCAGCATCCTGGGGAATCTCCTCTGCATCCTCTCCAGTGCAATCACATCCTTCCTAAAATGTGGTGACCAGAACTGCACACAGTGCTCCAGCTGTGGCCTCACCAAAGTTCTATACAACTCCAACATGACTTCAACACAAACAGCTGACTTACTGTTGGACTCATTACAGGAACGAGAGAGGAAGGATCTAAAGTGGAGGATTTCATGAGGTTCTTGTTCTGCCAAATCGATGAAATGCTCAGCACGATTTGACTTTTGGATATTTAGAAATTTACAACAAATAATCATCTTGACCTCAAAGTGGACAATATCACACTTCCCCACCCCCATTAAAATCAACTCCCCCTCAATCTCTGTGCTCTAACTCACCATGGAAGTCAGCTAGCTCAAGGCAGTAAAAAGCTGTATCCTCAGAAGCCTGGGTAACTCAGTCAGTAAAACATCAGGCTTTTGATCTGAGGGTTCAGAGTTCAAGTCCCTGTTTGGGAGTTGCTTTTCTTCCACCCTGAACACAATTGTTTGAGATGTGTTTCAAAATAGATTAACAGATGTCCTTTAACAAATTCCTCACACGCGATTGACAATTCCAAGAGTCGCTGGCAGCAACATTCATCCATTTTAATAGGTGCTTGATGGCCGGCGCAGACAAAATGGGCCTCTGGGCTTCTTTTCCTGCTGTCAAACTGTATGACGGGAAAGTATGATTTCAAAGAGACCGATGCAAAGAGGGTATTCCTATTCCATAAGAACATAAGAAATAGGAGCAGGAGTAGGCCATCTGGCCCCTCGAGCCTGCCCCGCCATTCAATAAGATCATGGCTGATCTGATAGTGGTTTAGTTCCACTTACCTGCCCGCTCCCCATAACCCTTAATTCCCTTATTGATCAGAAATCTATCTACCTGTGACTTAAACATATTTAACGAGGTATTTAACTGCTTCAATGGGCAGAGAATTCCAGAGATTCACTACCCTCTGAGAGAAGAAGTTCCTCCTCAATTCTGTCTTCAACTGACTCCCCCTTATTTTGAGGCTGTGTCCTCTAGTTCGTGTTTCTTTTCTAAGTGGAATCTCTCTGCCTCTACCCTGTCGAGCCCCTTCATTATCTTATATGTCTCTTTATGATCTCCCCTCAGCCTTCTAAACTCCAACGAGTACAGGCCCAATCTACTCAATTTCTCCTCATAAGCTAACCCCCTCATCTCCGGTATCAACCTGGTGAACCTTCTCTGCACTCCCTCCAAGGCCAATATATCCTTCCGCAAATAAGGGGACCAAAATTGCACACAGCACTCCAGTTGCGGCCTCACCAGTACCTTGTTCAATTGCAGCAAGACCTCCCTGCTTTTATACTCCATCCCTCTCGCGATAAAGGCCAACATTCCATTTGCCTTCTTGATCACCTGCTGTACCTGCAAACTGAGTTTTTGTGATTCATGCACAAGGACCCCCAGGTCCCTCTGCACAGTAGCATGTTGTAATTTTTCACCGTTTAAATAATAGTCCATTTTACTATTATTCCTTCCAAAGTGGATAACCTCACACTTACCAACGTTATACTCCATCTGCCAGATCCTTGCCCACTCACTTAGCCTATCCAAATCTCTCTGCAGACTTTCCGCATCCTCCATGCAATTCGCTTTCCCACTCATCTTTGTGTCATCCACAAACTTTAATACGCTACACTCAGTCCTCTCTTCCAGATTGTCTATGTATATGGTAAACAGTTGAGGCCCCAGCACCGATCCCTGCGGCACGCCACTAGTCACCAACTGCCAACCTGAAAACCATTTATTCCAACTCTCTGCTTCCTGTCGGATAGCCAATCCTCAATCCACGCTAACACCCTACCCCCAACTCCGTGTGCCCTAATCTTCTTCAGCAACCTTTTGTGAGGCACCTTATCGAACGCCTTCTGGAAATCCAAAAACACCACATCCACCGGTTCCCCTGTCAACCGCACTCGTTACATCTTCATAAAAATCCAGTAAATTCGTCAAACACGACGTTCCCTTCATGAATCCATGCTGCGTCTGCTTGATCGAACCATTTTTTTCCAGGTGTCTGCTATTTCTTCTTTAATGATGGATTCCAGCAATTTCCCAACTACGGACGTTAAGCTAACCGGCCTGTAGTTACCCACCTTTTGTCTACCTCCTTTTTTAAACAGTGGCGTCACATTAGCTGTTTTCCAATCAGCCGGCACTTCCCCAGAGTCCAGCGAATTTTGATCAATTACAACCAACGCATCTGCTATTACTTCTGCCATTCCTTTCAGTACCCTGGGATGCATTCCATCCGGGCCCGGGGACTTGTCCACCTTTAGTCCCATTAGCCTACCAAGCACTACCTCTTTAGTAATAGTGATCGTTTTAAGGACCTCATCCCCTACAGTCCCACGACCATCAATTTTCGGTAAGCTATTTGTGTCCTCTACCGTGAAGACCGACACAAAAAACTTGTTTAAGGCCTCGGCCATTTCCTTGTTTCCCATTATTAAATCCCCCTTCTCATCTTCTAAGGGTCCAACATTTACTTTAGCTACTCTTTTCCTTTTTATATATTTGTAAAAACTTTTACTATCAGTTGTTATATTTTGCGCTAGTTTAGTTTCATAATCTGTCTTTCCTTTCTTTATCACTTTCTCAGTAGTTCTTTGTTGTTTTTTAAAGCTTTGCCAATCTTCTAATTCCCCACTAGTTTTGGCCACTCTGTACGCATTGGTTTTTAATTTAATACTCTCCGTTATTTCCTTAGTTATCCACGGCTGGTTATCCCTTTTCTTACATTTCTTTTTTATCACAGGAATATATTTTTGCTGAGTACTGAGAAAAATCTCCTTAAAAATCCGCCACTGTTGCTCAGCTGTCCTACCAACTAGTCTGCGCTCCCAGTCTACATTAGCTAATTCTGCCCTCATCCTATCGTACTCCCCTCTGTTCAAGCAGAGGACACTGGTTTGGGACCCTACTTTCTCACCTTCCATTTGTATTAGAAATTCGACCATATTGTGATCACTCATTCCAAGAGGATCCCTCACAAGAAGATCATTAATTTTACCCGTCTCATTACACAGGACCAGATCCAAGATAGCTCGCTCCCTCGTAGGTTCTGTAACATACTGTTCGAGGAAACTATCCCGACAGCACTCTCAGAACTCTTCCTCAAGCCCACCGCACATTCGGTGGATAAACACAATGTCCAGTATGGAACACAGATCAAGGCACCGCTGAGTTCTCACAATCTCCTCTTTACCAGGCAAGCGCTTTTACCAAATAAACCACGGCATCAACAAAAAAGCTGGGTGAAAGTTATAATTTATTGATGAAGATAAAAGGAAATGAGTGTGGATGCTGGAATCTGAAACACAAACAGAAAATGCTGGAAAATCTCAGCGGGTCTGACAGTATCTGTGGGGAGGGAAAAGAGACAACGTTTGGAGTTCATCTCCCTGAAGACAGGGGGTGCAGGAAAAGGTAGGGACACCATTACCTGTCGAGTTCCCATCAAACCGAGGGGTTGGTGATGGGTTCACTTTTAGTTGCTGACTTTCATTTCTTTTGACCATTCTTGTGATTTTGTTGTTTCTTCTCCTGTGCCGGTTGCTAGGAAACACTTTTTCAGAATCTTTTCAATCTCCTTGTTTGCCATGATGAATTCCCCACTCTCTCCCTCTAACACACATTCCACACTCCCACCACTCTCTGCGTGAAGAAGCCCCCCCTAATATTCCCTTTAAACTTTTCCCCCTTCACCCTTAACCCATGTCCTCTGGTATTTTTTTCCCGAGCCTCAGTGGAAAAAGCCTGCTTGCATTCACTCTATCTATACCCATCAAAATCTTATACACCTCCATCAAATCTCCCCTCAATCTTCTACGCTCCAGGGAATAAAGTCCCAACCTATTCAATCTCTCTCTCTGTAACTCAGCTTCTCAAGTCCCGGAAAAATCCTTGTAAACCTTCTCTGCACTCTTTCAACCTTATTAATATCCTTCCTGTAATTAGGTGACCAAAACTGTACACAATACTCTAAATTCGGTCTCACCAATGTCTTATACAACCTCACCATAACATTCCAACTTTTATACTCGATACTCCGATTTATAAAGGCCAATGTACCAAAGGCACTCTTTACGACCCTATCCACCTGTGACGCCATTTTAGGGAATCATGTATCTGTATTCCCAGATCCCTCTGTTCTACTGCACTCTTCAGTGTCCTACCATTTACCTTGTACGTTCTACTTTGGTTTGTCCTTCCAAAGTGCAATACCTCACACTTGTCTGCATTAAACTCCATCTGCCATTTTTCAGCCCATTTTTCTAGCTGGTCCAAATCCCTCTGCAAGCTTTGAAAACCTTCCTCACTGTCCACTACACCTCCAATCTTTGTATCATCAGCAAATTTGCTGATCCAATTTACCACATGATCATCCAGATCATTGATATAGATGACAAACAACAATGGACCCATCCCTGTGGCACATCACTAGTCACAGGCCTCCACTCAGAGAAGCAATCCTCCACAACCACTCTCTGGCTTCTTCCATTGAGCCAGTGTCTAATCCAATTTACTACCTCCCCATGTATAACCAGCGACTGAACCTTCCTAACTAACCTCCCATGAGGGACCTTGTCAAAGGCCTTGCTGAAATCCAGGTAGGCAACATCCACTGCCTTCCCTTCATCCACTTTCCTGGTAACCTCCTCGAAAAACTCTAATAGATTGGTCAAACATGACCTACCACGCACAAAGCCATGTTGACTCTCCCTAATAAGTCTCTGTCTATCCAAATATTTGTAGATCCTATCCCTTATCACACCTTCCAATAAATTGCCCACCACCGACGTCAAACTTACTGGCCTATAATTTCCCGGATTTCTTTTGGAACCTTTTTTAAACAACGGAACAACATGAGCCACCCTCCAATCATCCGGCACCTCCCCCGTGAATACTGACATTTTAAATATGTCTGCCAGGGCCCCTGCAAGTTCAACACTAGCTTCCCTCAAGGTCCGAGGGAATACCTTGTCTGGTCCTGGGAATTTATCTACTCTGATTTGCCTCAAGACAGCAAGCACCTCCTCCCCTTTAATCTGTATAGGTTCCATGACCTCCCTACTTGTTTGCCTTATTTCCATAGACTCCATGCCAGTTTCCTTAGTAAATACGGATGCAAAAAACCCATTTAATATCTCCCCCATTTCTTTTGGTTTCATACATAGACGACCACTCTGATCTTCAAGAGGACCAATTTTATCGCTTACTATCCTTTTGCTCTTAATATACCTGTAGAAGCTCTTTGGGTTATCCTTCACCTTCTCTGCCAAAGCAACCTCATGTCTTCTTTTAGCCCTCCTGATTTCTTTCTCAAGTAGTTTCTTGCACTTTTTATACTCCTCAAGCATCTTATTTGCTCCCTGTTGCCTATACATGTCAGACATCTCTCTCTTCTTCTTTATCAGAATTCCAATATCCCTCGAGGACCAAGGTTCCTTATTCTTATTCACTTTGCCTTTAATCCTGACAGGAACATACAAACTCTGCACTCTCAAAATTTCTCCTTTGAAGGTCTCCCACTTACCAATCACATCCTTGCCAGAGAACAGCCTGTCCCAATCCACACTTTTTAGATCCTTTCTCATTTCTTCAAATTTGGCCTTTTTCCAGTTGAGAACCTCAACCCGAGGACCAGATCTATCTTTATCCATGATCAAGTTGAAACTAATAGCGTTATGATCACTGGAACCAAAGTGTTCCCTGACTCACACTTCCGTCACTTGTCCTGACTCGTTTCCTCATAGGAGATCTAATATTGCATCCTCTCTCGTTGGTACCTCTATACATTGATTTAGAAAATTTTCCTGAACACATTTTACAAACTCTAACCCGTCTAGACCTTTAACAGTATGGGAGTCCCAATCTATATGTGGAAAATTAAAATCCCCTACTATCACAACTTTATGTTTCCTGCAGTTGTCTGCTATCTCTCTGCAGATTTGCTCCTCCAATTCTCGCTGACTATTGGGTGGTCTATAATACAACCCCATTAATGTGGTCATACCTTTCCTGTTTCTCAGCTCCACCCATATGGCTTCGGTAGACAAGCCCTCTAATCTGTCCTGCCTGAGCACTGCTGTAACATTTTCCCTGACTAGCAATGCAACCCCCCCACCCTTCATCCCTCTGCCTCTATCACGTCTGAAACATCGGAACCCTGGAACATTGAGCTGCCAGTCCTGCCCCTCCTGGAGCCAAGTTTCACTAATGGCTATAATGTCATAATTCAATGTGTCAATCCACGCCTTCAGCTCATCTGCCTTCCCCACAATACACCGGGCATTGAAATAGACACACCTCCGAAGATTATTACCACCACACACAACCCTTCTATTTGTGATTTTGCATGAACTATTAACATCATTTATTTTCACCCCCGCTCCACTATCTGCTCTGGCACTCTGGTTCCCATCCCCCTGCAAATCTAGTTTAAACTCTCCCCAATAACACCAGCAAACCTCCCTACAAGTATATTAATAGGAACATAAGAACATAAGAAATAGGAGCAGGAGTAGGCCATCTAGCCCCTCGAGCCTGCCCCGCCATTCAATAAGATCATGGCTGATCTGACGTGGATCAGTACCACTTACCCGCCTGATCCCCATAACCCTTAATTCCCTTACCGATCAGGAATCCATCCATCCGCGCTTTAAACATATTCAGCGAGGTAGCCTCCACCACCTCAGTGGGCAGAGAATTCCAGAGATTCACCACCCTCTGGGAGAAGAAGTTCCTCCTCAACTCTGTCTTAAACCGACCCCCCTTTATTTTGAGGCTGTGTCCTCTAGTTTTAACTTCCTTACTAAGTGGAAAGAATCTCTCCGCCTCCACCCTATCCAGCCCCCGCATTATCTTATAAGTCTCCATAAGATCCCCCCTCATCCTTCTAAACTCCAACGAGTACAAACCCAATCTCCTCAGCCTCTCCTCATAATCCAAACCCCTCATCTCAGGTATCAACCTGGTGAACCTTCTCTGCACTCCCTCCAATGCCAATATATCCTTCCTCATATAAGGGGACCAATACTGCACACAGTATTCCAGCTGCGGCCTCACCAATGCCCTGTACAGGTGCATCAAGACATCCCTGCTTTTATATTCTATCCCCTTCGCAATATAGGCCAACATCCCATTTGCCTTCTTGATCACCTGTTGTACCTGCAGACTGGGCTTTTGCGTCTCATGCACAAGGACCCCCAGGTCCCTTTGCACGGTAGCATGTTTTAATTTGTTTCCATTGAGATAGTAATCCCATTTGTTATTATTTCCTCCAAAGTGTATAACCTCGCATTTATCAACGTTATACTCCATTTGCCATATCCTCGCCCACTCACTCAGCCTGTCCAAATCTCTCTGCAGATCTTCTCCGTCCTCCACACGATTCACTTTTCCACTTATCTTTGTGTCGTCTGCAAACTTCGTTACCCTACACTCCGTCCCCTCCTCCAGATCATCTATATAAATGGTAAATAGTTGCGGCCCGAGTACCGATCCCTGCGGCACGCCACTAGTTACCTTCCTCCAACCGGAAAAACACCCATTTATTCCGACTCTTTGCTTCCTGTCGGATAGCCAGTCCCCAATCCACTTTAACACACTACCCCCAACTCCGTGTGCCCTAATCTTCTTCAGTAGCCTTTTATGGGGCACCTTATCAAACGCCTTTTGGAAATCCAAAAACACCGCATCCACCGGTTCTCCTCCATCAACCGCCCTAGTCACATCTTCATAAAAATCCAACATGTTCGTCAAGCACGACTTTCCCCTCATGAATCCATGCTGCGTCTGATTGATCGAACCATTTCTATCCAGATGCCCTGCTATCTCCTCTTTAATAATGGATTCCAGCATTTTCCCTACTACAGACGTTAAGCTGACCGGCCTATAGTTACCCGCCTTTTGTCTCCTTCCTTTTTTAAACAGCGGCGTAACATTAGCCGTTTTCCAATCAACCGGCACTACCCCAGAATGCAACGAGTTTTGATAAATAATCACTAACGCATCCACTATTACCTCTGACATTTCTTTCAATACCGTGGGATGCATTCCATCCGGACCCGGGGACTTATCCACCTTCAGTCCCATTAGTCTACCCAGCACTGCCTCTCTGGTAACATTAATTGTATTAAGTATTTCTCCTGCTGCCAACCCTCTATCGTTAATATTTGGCAAACTATTTGTGTCCTCCACCGTGAAGACCGACACAAAAAACTTATTTAAAGACTCAGCCATATCCTCATTTCCCACTATTAACTCCCCCCTCTCGTCCTCCAAGGGTCCAACATTCACTCTAGCCACTCTATTCCTTTTTATATATTTATAAAAACTTTTACTATCATTTTTTATATTAATTGCTAGCCTAGCTTCATAGTCTATCCTTCCTTTCTTTATCGCTTTCTTAGTCTCTCTTTGTTGTTTCTTAAATTTTTCCCAATCACTTGTTTCTCCACTATTTTTGGCCACTCTGTACGCAGCTGTTTTTATTTTAATACTCTCCTTTATTTCCTTCGTTATCCACGGCTGGTTCTCCCTTTTCTTACAATCCTTGTTTTTTGCTGGAATATATTTTTGCTGAGAACTGAAAAGGATCTCCTTAAAAATCCTCCACTGTTCCTCAGCTATCCTACCTGCCAGCCTGCTCTCCCAGTCTACCTTAGCCAATTCATCCCTCATCCTATCATATTTCCCTCTGTTCAAACAGAGGACACTGGTTTGGGACCAAACTTTCTCCTCTTCCATCTGAATCAGAAATTCGACCATATTTAAATATTGGTCCCCTTGTAGTTCAGGTGTAACCCGTCTCTCTTGTACAGGTCCCACTTGCCCCAGAAGAGGTCCCAATGATCTAGAAATCTGAAACCCTGCCCCCTACACCAGTTCCTCAGCCACATGTTCATCCGCCCGAGCATCCTTCTCTTACCCTCACTGGCACATGGCACAGGTAGCAATCCTGAGATTACTACCCTCGGGGTCCTGCTTTTTAACTTCCTACCAAGCTCTCTATACTCACTCTTCAGGACCTCCTCACTCTTCCTTCCTGCGTCATTGGTACCGATGTGTCCCATGACATCTGGCTGATCACCCTCCCACTTCAGAATGCTGTGCACGCGATCAGGGACATCCCTGACCCTGGCACTCGGGAGGCAACAAACCATCCGGGAGTCTCTGTCACGACCACAGAACCTCCTGTCTGTACCTCTGACTATCGAGTCCCCTATCACTACCGCTCTCCTCTTCTTCCACCCTCCCTTCTGCGCTGCAGAACCAGACTCAGTGCCGGAGATCCGGCTGCCGCAGCTTGCCCCAGGTAAAGGCATCCCCCACAACAGTATCCAAATCGGTATACCTGTTGTGGAAGGAAATGGCCACAGGGGAACCCTGCTCTGCCTGTCCTGCCCCCCCTGCTGTGTGATCCCCCCATAGCCGATGTGCAGTGTGATTCCCCCCATAGCCGATGTGCAGTGTGATTCCCCCCACAGCCGATGTGCAGTGTGATTCCCCCCGTAGCCGATGTGCAGTGTGATTCCCCCATAGCCGATGTGCAGTGTGATTCCCCCCTTAGCCGATGTGCAGTGTGATTCCCCCCATAGCCGATGTGCAGTGTGATTCCCCCATAGCCGATGTGCTGTGTGATTCCCCCCATAGCCGATGTGCAGTGTGATTCCCCCCATAGCCGATGTGCAGTGTGATTCCCCCATAGCCGATGTGCAGTGTGATGCCCCCCATAGCCGATGTGCAGTGCGATTCCCCCCATAGCCGATGTGCAGTGTGATTCCCCCCATAGCCGATATGCAGTGTGATGCCCCCCATAGCCGATGTGCAGTGTGATGCCCCCCATAGCCGATGTGCAGTGTGATGCCCCCCATAGCCGATGTACTGTGTGATTTCCCCCCATAGCTGCTGTGCAGTGATGCCCCCCCATAGCCGATGTGCTGTGTGATTTCCCCCATCGCCGATGAGCCGCCCTGAACCCGTGACCTGGCTCCGCCCATTGACCTCTGACCCGCTATCGATTGCGCCTCTGAGCCTCGGACGACATCTGACCCCGCCTCCTGATGACGTCTCCCAGCCCGTTCCCTGCTGATGAAACACAGTAAGAAGTTTAACAACACCAGGTTAAAGTCCAACAGGTTTATTTGGTAGCAAAAGCCACACAAGCTTTCGGAGCTCCAAGCCCCTTCTTCAGGTGAGTGGGAATTCTGCTCACAAACAGAGCATATAAAGACACAGACTCAATTTACATGAATAATGGTTGGAATGCGAATACTTACAGCTAATCAAGTCTTTAAGATACAAACAATGTGAGTGGAGAGGGCATCAAGGCAGGCTAAAAAGATGTGTATTGTCTCCAGACAAGACAGCCAGTGAAACTCTGCAGGTCCAGGCAAGCTGTGGGGGTTATAAATAGTATGACATGAACCCAATATCCCGGTTGAGGCCGTCCTCGTGTGTGTGGAACTTGGCTATCAGTTTCTGCTCAGCGACTCTGCGCCGTCGTCTGTCGTGAAGGCCGCCTTGGAGAACGCTTACCCGAATATCAGAGGCCGAATGCCCGTGACCGCTGAAGTGCTCCCCAACAGGAAGAGAACAGTCTTGCCTGGTGATTGTCGAGCGGTGTTCATTCATCCGTTGTCGCAGCGTCTGCACGGTTTCCCCAATGTACCATGCCTCGGGACATCCTTTCCTGCAGCGTATCAGGTAGACAAGAGTATGTACCATGTACCTGGTGGATGGTGTTCTCATGTGAGATGATGACATCCGTGTCGATGATCCGCCACGTCTTGCAGAGGTTGCTGTGTCAGGGTTGTGTGGTGTCGTGGTCACTGTTCTCCTGAAGGCTGGGTAGTTTGCTGCGGACAATGGTCTGTTTGAGGTTGTGCGGTTGTTTGAAGGCAAGAAGTGGGGGTGTGGGGATGGCCTTGGCGAGATGTTCATCTTCATCAATGACATGTTGAAGGCTCCGGAGGAGATGCCGTAGCTTCTCCGCTCCGGGGAAGTACTGGACGACGAAGGGTACTCTGTCCGCCGTGTCCCGTGTTTGTCTTCTGAGGAGGTCGGTGCGGTGTTTCGCTGTGGCGCGTTGGAACTGCTGATCGATGAGTCGAGCGCCATATCCTGTTCTTATGAGGCATCTTTCAGCGTCTGGAGGTGTCTGTTGCGATCCTCCTCATCCGAGCAGATCCTGTGTATTCGGAGGGCTTGTCCGTATGGGATGGCTTCTTTAACGTGTTTAGGGTGGAAGCTGGAGAAGTGGAGCATCGTGAGGTTATCCGTGGGCTTGCGGTACAGTGAGGTGCTGAGGTGACCTGGACCACAATATCTTCACCTTCAACAACCAGTTCTTCATCCAGACACATGGAACAGCCATGGGGACCAAATTCGCACCTCAATATGCCAACATCTTCATGCACAGGTTCGAACAAGACTTCTTCACCGCACGGGACCTTCAACCGATGCTATACACTAGATACATCGATGACATTTTCTTCCTTTGGACTCATGGTGAACAATCACTGAAACAACTCTATGATGACATCAACAAGTTCCATCCCACCATCAGGCTCACCATGGACTACTCTCCGGAATCGGTTGCATTCTTGGACACACGCATCTCCATTAAGGACGGTCACCTCAGCACCTCACTGTACCGCAAGGGAGCTCCAAGCCCCTTCTTCAGGTAAGTGGGAATTCGGGGCTCCGAAAGCTTGTGTGGCTTTTGCTACCAAATAAATCTGTTGGACTTTAACCTGGTGTTGTTAAACTTCTTACTGTGTTTACCCCAGTCCAACGCGGCATCTCCACATCATGAAACTGAGCCCTGGAGCACAGGCGGGTTTTCTCCCTTCCAGAGTTTCCGTCCTCTCCGCTATGTCCGTATTGCGCATGCGGCCTCTCTCCCCTCCCTCTCCGCACTGCGCATGCGGTCTCTCTCTGCCCTCTCTCCCCTCTCTCCGCACTGCGCATGCGGCCTCTCTCCCCTCCCTCTCCGCGCTGCGCATGCGGCTGTGCTGGTGCACTCAATGCGCATTGTGCCGCCATGTGTCCCGCACTGAGCATGCGCTGTCCCTCTGGTTCAGCAGGTGAGGTGTGAAATTGAAAGGACAATGTGGAGAAAGCTGCAAAGATTGAGAGGCTGCAGCATTGCAGCAATGTTGGAATATGGAAAGCAGCACTGAGTATAATTCAATAGGGAGAAACTGGAGCTGAGAGAAACTTAGGATCAATTATTACAAAAACTCCTCAAGATTCAGTCATTATAAACCTGAAGCTCAGACACAGACAATGCCAGCTGGATAATAATGGGAGAGAAGGAAAAGGAAGAGATTTGAACCGTGCAAAAAATAAAATCAAGGCTGAAGAGTGTGGAATTTAAAGTGAACACTATCACCAATGCTGTGAATGTCAACTCTTTCAATAGAAAACAAAATAAACAACAAAATCAGACATTATTTAGATATATATTCATATATACATCATCATAGAATCTACAGTACAGAATGAGGCCATTTGGCCCATCGAGTTTGCACCAACAACAATCCCACGCAGGTCCTATCCCCATAATTCCATATAGTTACCCTCCTAATCCCCCTGACACTAAGGGATAATTTAGCATGACCAATCAACCTAATCCACATATCTTTAGACAGTGGGAGGAAACCGGAGCACCCGGAGGAAACCCACACAGACACAGGGAGAATGTGCAAACTCTGCACAGACAGTGACCCATGGTCGGAACTGAACCCGGATCCCTGGCGCTGTGAGGCAGCAATGCTAAACACGAGGGACTTAATAATGCCCTTGAAATGCTGACATTTCATTGCTTACCTTTAATTGCCTCTTGATAATGAGTGAGAATGGAAGTTTCCAATTTGAGCAGTTAAATATGTAGTTACTGGCAGTGACCACCAGGGAGCATTATCTCCTCACTGTGTCCTCACCCCCGGTATCCTCAGCATGTCTGATATTCCCCTCCCTCACACACAAACCCTGTCTGATACCCCCCTCCCTCACACACAAACCCTGTCTGATACCCCCCTCCCTCACACACAAACCCTGTCTGATATCCCCCTCTCTCACACACAAACCCTGTCTGATATCCCCCTCACTCATACAAACCCTGTCTGATATCCCCCTCACTCATACAAACCCTGTCTGATATCCCCCTCTCTCATACACAAACCCTGTCTGATATCCCCCTCTCTCATACACAAACCCTGTCTGATATCCCCCTCTCTCACACACAGCCCCTGTCTGATACCCCCCTCTCTAACACACAAACCCTGTCTGATATCCCCCTCTCTCACACACAAACCCTGTCTGATATCCCCCTCTCTCACACACAGCCCCTGTCTGATATCCCCCTCTCTCACACACAAACCCTGTCTGATATCCCCCTCTCTCATACAAACCCTGTCTGATATCCCCCTCTCTCACACAAACCCTGTCTGATATCCCCCTCACTCACACAAACCCTGTCTGATATCCCCCTCTCTCACACAAACCCTGTCTGATATCCCCCTCACTCACACAAACCCTGTCTGATATCCCCCTCTCTCACACACAGCCCCTGTCTGATATCACCCTCACTCACACACAAACCCTGTCTGATATCCCCCTCTCTCACACACAAACCCTGTCTGATATCCCCCTCTCTCACACACAAACCCTGTCTGATATCCCCCTCTCTCACACACAAACCCTGTCTGATATCCCCCTCTCTCACACACAGCCCCTGTCTGATCTCCCCCTCACTCACACACAGCCCCTGTCTGATATCCCCCTCTCTCACACACAAACCCTGTCTGATACCCCCCTCTCTCATACAAACCCTGTCTGATATCCCCCTCTCTCACACAAACCCTGTCTGATATCCCCGTCTCTCACACACAAACCCTGTCTGATATCCCCCTCTCTCAGATACAAACCCTGTCTGATATCCCCCTCACTCACACAGCCCCTGTCTGATATCCCCCTCTCTCACACACAAACCCTGTCTGATACCCCCCTCTCTCACACACAAACCCTGTCTGATATCCCCCTCTCTCACACACAAACCCTGTCTGATACCCCCCTCTCTCACACACAAACCCTGTCTGATATCCCCCTCTCTCTCACACAAACCCTGTCTGATATCCCCCTCTCTCACACACAAACCCTGTCTGATACCCCCCTCTCTCACACACAAACCCTGTCTGATATCCCCCTCTCTCATACAAACCCTGTCTGATATCCCCCTCTCCCATACAAACCCTGTCTGATATCCCCCTCTCTCACACACAGCCCCTGTCTGATATCCCCCTCACTCACACACAAACCCTGTCTGATATCCCCCTCTCTCACACACAGCCCCTGTCTGATATCCCCCTCTCTCACACACAAACCCTGTCTGATATCCCCCTCTCACACACAAACCCTGTCTGATACCCCCCTCTCTCACACACAAACCCTGTCTGATATACCCCTCTCTCACACACAAACCCTGTCTGATATCCCCCTCTCACACACAAACCCTGTCTGATATCCCCCTCTCTCACACACAAACCCTGTCTGATACCCCCCTCTCTCACACACAGCCCCTGTCTGATATCCCCCTCTCTCACACACAAACCCTGTCTGATATCCCCCTCTCTCACACAAACCCTGTCTGATATCCCCCTCTCTCACACACAAACCCTGTCTGCTATCCCCCTCTCTCACACACAAAATCCCTGACTGATTTGTAACATCCACGGTGGCAGGGAGGCACAACACAGGTTCCAGAACCTCTCAGCCCTCCAGGATGGGAAGTATGCGGTGTGCCTCCCGCAAGAAACTCACACTGGTCTAGGAGACAAAGCCACATCGCTCCTGGAGTAGCGAGGGGGGAGGAGTGGGCAATTTGAGCCACCTAACGCTTAGTTCCCGGGGGGTGGTGGCCATCTTGTTGGCATCACATGTTCAGCCGGAGATCTTGGGGGTTAAGGAGCCTGTGCCAGGCCGATTGCTGCACTTGACGGTTCAGGAGGGGGGTGTGATGCTTCACTTTGTGAAGATCTACACCCCAAACGCTGGGCCGCAGCAAACGGCTTTCTACGAGAAAGTGTCCACTCATCTTGGCACCATCAATGCAGGCGAATGCATCGTCCTCGGGGCGGTGGGATTTTAACTGCACCCTCAAGGCCCGGGACTGCACCAACCCCCTTGTGCCACATGCAAGGACGCCTGGTGGTAGACGTCTGGAGAGATCTCCATGCTGGCTGCAGTGTCTTCATTAATGCAAGGCCTAGAGTTGGAGCGTCCAGACTCAACCAGCTTTACATTTCGAGGGTGTAGGTGTCAGACGCTCCAGCAGCCTCTGTGCAGCAGGTACCGTGCTCGGACCACCACCTGCTGTGGGCAGATCTCATCCTGTCTCGCGGCTGGGTGGGGTCTGCATGCTGACACTTTAACAACTTGCTGCTGGAGGAGGGGGAAGGTTTCATCAATGGAAACTACAGAGGGAGAAGGTGCAGAGAGATTATTGGACTTTGTTCGGCCCTTCCTGGGCTGAAGATATCAGGTTCTCCGACCCAACTGAGGAACACCTTACCCCCCCCACCCCCTCCTCCTGCTGAAATGGGGCACCTGCCCACCTTGCCGACCCCTTGTTCTCCCTCCTGTGCCTCCTGCTCTTTCCTCGCTCCTTCTCCTCTTTTCCCCCTTCGCTCCCAGCCACCTTACACCTCAGAGTGAGCAGGCCTGAGACTGCTCCCCCCTCTCCACATTACACTGTACAAACCTGCTTGGGGTGGGTGCATCACCACCCAGACAGTGGCTGCACCAGCTTGGCCGGTGGCAGGGCCCTCCAGGGTCACCTATGCGGGACTGGTGACATCCCGAGCCTCCGCTGCTCCTGCGACACCGGGAGCTGCTTCCGAAGCAACTCAGGGTAAAGTGCTACACCCACCCCAACATGTCCATTGAGGTGTGCGTCTGGGCACAGGGATTTACTGCGGTTGTATCGGGTGTTGGTGAGGCCACACCTGGAGTATTGTGTGCTGTTTCACTATCCTTATCTGAGGAAGGATGTCCTTGCTATAGAGGGACTGCAGTGAAGGTTTACCAGGCTGATTGCTGGGGTGGCAGCTCTGTCATATGAGGAAAGATGAAGTCGGTGAGGATTATATTCACTGGAGTTTAGAAGTGAGTTTGTGTGACCATTCCCAGCCAAGAAACCTCCAGCTCTCGCATCTCAATCAGGGCCACAGGGAAACTTTGATTTTAGTTTCACTGGAGTTTAGAATAGTGAGAGAGAATCTCATAGAAACTTATAAAATTCTAACTGTGTTCGACAGGGTAGATTCAGAAAAGGTGGAAGGGCATGTTAGTTGGTGAAAAAGGCCAATTGAGGCACAGTTTACACAAGCAGGAAAGTCATGTTGGAGATGTATATTGAATTTGATGATCAGCCGTGTGTAATAAATTCACAGAGGCAGAAGTCCCTTCATCAGAATGCCTTTATTCACAATTCCAACAGCAGTATACAGAGTTCTGTCAGTTAGCAGTCTACCTTCAGGAGTGCAGAGGAACACTCCAAGTTGTATATAAAGTAAAGTCGACCTAATCTCTCCCTCTGCTTCGTTTCCCCGCAGTCGCTCCCTCTGCTTCGTCTCCCTGCAGTATCTCCCTCTGCATCGTCTCCCTGCCATCTCTCCCCCTGCACCGTCTCTTCCTCTGCATTGATTTTCCACAGATCCGCAGCCTCTCCTTCTGCATTGTGTCCCCGCAGTGGGCCCGTGCTGAATGGGATAGACTTGGAACAGTGCTGTACAACAAACAGATTTTAAAGCAGTGCCGTAATCTGTTTAGTGTATCGCACCGTTTAAACACTGCCATATACTAAATAGAGATCTTAAAGCCATAGCTAAATATAATGTCTTTGGTGTACGGCACCGTTTGAAATGTCTTTAGTGTACGGCACTGTTTGAAATGTCTTTAGTGTACGGCACTGTCTGAAATGTCTTTAGTGTACGGCACTGTTTGAAATGTCTTTAGTGTACGGCACTGTTTGAAATGTCTTTAGTGTACGGCACTGTTTGAAATGTCTTTAGTGTACGGCACTGTTTGAAATGTCTTTAGTGTACGGCACTGTCTGAAATGTCTTTAGTGTACGGCACTGTTTGAAATGTATTTAGTGTACGGCACTGTTTGAAATGTATTTAGTGTACGGCACCGTTTGAAATGTCTCAGTATGGCACTGTTCCAAGTCTATCCCATTTAGCATGGGCCCATCTCCCCGCAGTCTCGCCCTCTGCGTCGTCTCCCCGCAGTCTCTCCCTCTGCACCGTCTCCCCGCAGTCTCTCCCTCTGCGTCGTCTCCCCGCAGTCTCTCCCTCTGCGCCGTCTCCCCGCCCTGCTGCCTTCCCCAGTCTGGTCTACATGTGACTCAGAGCCAAGGCAATGTGATTGATTCTCAGAGAGCGCGGATCCCCCCTAATAACCACCCGGATCCCTGAGGACAGCGCAATGGGACACTCCTAATAAGGGCACAGGGCCCACCCCTGATGACAGCACAATGGACACTCCTAATGAGGACACAGGGCCCACCCCTTGATGACAGCACAATGGACACTCCTAATAAGGGCACAGGGCCCACCCCCTGATGACAGCACAATGGACACTCCTAATAAGGAAACAAGGCCCACCCCCTGATGACAGCTCAATGGACACTCCTAATAAGGACACAGGGTCCACCCCCCTGGTGAAGACAAAGTCCCTCTCTCAGATGACGGCTAGGCCCCGCCCTCTGACGACGTCACGGGGCCAATCATTGAGCAGGGGGCGGGGTTTGAGTCCCTCCCGCGCTGCGCATGTGCAGGCTGCACTGACTGAGTGCATGGCATGCGCTTTGCTGCCCTTTCAGTGGCTGAGGGGAGAATGGAGAAAGCTGCAAAGATTAATGGAAGGGCAGAATATTGGGAGCAGCTTAGAATGCAGCAAAGGATGTGGAAAAATAATTCCCCAGGGAAAAACTGCAGCATGAGAGATAAGTGGGAAATATTTTAAATCCAGACAGTAAAAGCAGCAAACAGGAAGAGAGAGTAGAGAAAAGCAATGTGTGTGAGTGAGTGAGATTGGGGAATTAATAATGGGAAACAAGCAGACTGGACACTGAAGAATGATATTGTGTCTCTCTGGGCACAGGCGCGGGCTGGGAAGTTGTGAACACTCCCTGATTTTCAATGTGAGAAACACTCACCTTGCGAGTGAATCAGAAAGTGAGTTTGCTGCGCGTTCTCGGGGTAAATCTCACGGGATAAAAGGTGAGCTCGCTAGGTGGGTGGAGAACTGGCTTAGCCATAGAAGACAGAGGGTAGCAGTGGAGGGGTCTTTTTCCGGTTGGAGGTCTGTGTCTTGTGGTGTTCCGCAGGGCTCTGTACTGGAACCTCTGCTGTTTGTTATATAAATGATTTGGAGGAAGATGTAGCTGGTCTGATTAGTAAGTTTGCGGATGACACAAAGATTGCTGGAGTTGTGGATAGTGAGGAACATTGTCAGAGAATACAGCAGGAAATAGATAGGCTGGAACATTGGGCGGAGAAATGGCAGATGGAATTTAATCCAGATAAATGTGAAGTGATGCATTTCGGTAGATCTAATGTAAGAGGGAGCTATACAATAAATGGCAGAACCATCAGGAGTATAGACACACAGAGGGACCTGGGTGTACAAGTCCACAGATCCTTAAAGGTGGCAGCACAAGTGGAGAGGGTGGTGAAGAAGGCATATGGCATGCTTGCCTTTATTGGACAGGGCATAGAATATAAAAGTTGGCATATGATGTTGCAGCTGTATAGAACGTTGGTTAGGCCACATTTGGAATACTGCGACCAGTTCTGGTCGCCACACTACCAGAAGGACGTGGAGGCTTTGGAGAGAGTACAGAAAAGGTTTACCAGGATGTTGCCTGGTATGGAGGGTCTTAGCTATAAGGAGAGATTGGGTAAACTGGGGTTGTTCTCCCTGGAAAGACGGAGGATGAGGGGCGACCTAATAGAGGTGTATAAAATTATGAAGGGCATAGATAGGGTGAACAGTGGGAAGCTTTTTCCCAGGTCGGAGGTGATGAACACAAGGGGTCACAGGTTCAAGGTGAGGGGGTCAAGGTTCAACACAGATGTCAGGGGGACGTATTTTACACAGAGGTGGTGGGGGCCTGGAATGCACTGCCAAGCAAGGTGATTGAGGCGGACACACTGGGATCATTTAAGACATATCTAGATAACAACATGAACAGACTGGGAATAGAGGGA
Organism: Mustelus asterias; assembly: GCF_964213995.1. Lineage (NCBI taxonomy): Eukaryota > Metazoa > Chordata > Chondrichthyes > Carcharhiniformes > Triakidae > Mustelus > Mustelus asterias. The sequence continues at coordinate 99,520,175 of NC_135816.1, forward strand.
TACAAAAGAATGGTCTAGTTGGGCACATGAGCGGAGCAGGCTTGGAGGGCTGAAGGGCCTATTCCTGTGCTGTATTGTGCTTTGTTCGTTGTAATTTAGCACGGCCAATCCACCCAACCTGTCCTGTTGGTCATTCTTCATGTGAAACTATTTCAGTCTCAGTTTCCAGCGGTGTTGAAGGTTCTTCAGAAGCAGCAGCTGAATTTGTCTTTGTGGTCAGTCTCTGTTCAGGTGTTTCGCTATTTAACATTTCTGATGTCAATATTTCTGCTGAAGCTTCAGTGATTTCACTTCTTGAGGCTAATATCTGGTCAGTTTGATCTGGCCAAACTCTCTCATCAGCTGTCTGTACGGTGTAAGATATTGGACCTGTTTTTGCTCAGATAACAGCGGATGTCATTTTCCATTGGTCGTGTAGCTTGTTGCTTGTACTCATTCTCCTGGAATAAATACTCACCTTTTAGAGTTGTGTTCTCTCCCAGCGATCAAGTGAAGAATTTGTACTCAATGTATTTTGTACCTGAAGGGAAAGGGTTAATGTTTTTGTACTCAATGTATTTTGTACCTGAAGGGAAAGGGTTAATGTTTTTGTACTCAATGTATTTTGTACCTGAAGGGAAAGGGTTAATGTTTTTGTACTCAATGTATTTTGTACCTGAAGGGAAAGGGTTAATGTTTTTGTACTCAATGTATTTTGTACCTGAAGGGAAAGGGTTAATGTTTTTGTACTCAATGTATTTTGTACCTGAAGGGAAAGGGTTAATGTATTTTGTACCTAAAAGGTTGAACTTTGTACTTAGAATGTATCACAAGCATAACCCTTCATTGTGGCTAATCCCCTTGTTTATACTGCTTCTGACATTAATACAAGTTAACTTTTATTCTTATAACAATAGTCAAATGTAAATGTAAATGTGAATGTGTTTGCAGACATGCAAGTCTTACCTTTTCTCCAGGCTTGCGTGGTCAATGAAAACGGAAGAAAGCATTACAAGGTGTGGAGCATGATAACAGCCGTTTAAAGGAGGACTCCCGCTGGGCCAGCTACAAGTGTGTCGGTAACTTCAAAGGGAGGGCCGTGGAAGAGCAGGAAACCTCAGACTGTATCATAACTACAGCTGCCAGAGAACGGCTGCTTCGTGATCAAGGACTGTTGTATGGACTTTGATTCATGACCAAACCAGTGTTTGTGTCGTGACTGGTGCTGGGAGCCATAATGTATATATATCCCCACTTTTCTGTGTTCAGGGAGAACTTTGGCTTCCGCTTTCAAGGGGTCAGGTTCACCCGCAAGCTTGTGAGAATAAAGCCTACTCTATTTTGACTCATACCAGCCTCAGAGGTATTATTTTTACCGACAAGAGGCACTCACTCAATACTGACCCTCTGACAGTGCGGCACTCCCTCAGTACTGACCCTCTGACAGTGCGGCACTCCCTCAGCACTGAACCTCTGACAGTGCAGCACTCCCTCAGTACTGACCCTCTGACAGTGCAGCACTCCCTCGGCACTGACTCTCTGACAGTGCAGCACTCCCTCAGCACTGACCCTCTGAAAGTGCAGCACTCCCTCAGCACTGATCCTCTGACAGTGCAGCAGTCCCTCAAAACTGACCCTCTGACAGTGCGGCACTCCCTCAGCACTGACCCTCTGACAGTGCAGCACTCCCTCAGCACTGATCCTCTGACAGTGCAGCAGTCCCTCAAAACTGACCCTCTGACAGTGCAGCTCTCCCTCATTACTGACCCTCTGACAGTGAAGCACTCCCTCAGCACTGACCCTCTGACAGTGCAGCACTCCCACAGTACTGACCCTCTGACAGTGCAGCACTCCCTCAGCACTGATCCTCTGACAGTGCAGCGCCCCCTGAGCACTGACCCCCTGACAGTGCGGCACTCACTCAATACTGACCCTCTGAAAGAGCAGCTCTCCCTCAGTACTGACCCTCTGACAGTACACCACTCCCTCTGTACTGACCCTCTGACAGTGCAGCACTCCCTCAGCACTGACCCTCTGACAGTGCAGCACTCCCTCAGCACTGACCCTCTGACAGTGAAGCACTAACTCAGTACTGACCCTCTGACAGTGTGGCACTCCCTCAGTACTGACTCTTTGACAGTGCCGCACTCCCTCAGTACTGACCCTCTGACAGTGCAGCACTCCCTCAATACTGACCCTCTGACAGTGCAGCACTCCCTCAGCACTGACCCTCTGACAGTGCAGCACTCCCTCAGTACTGACCCTCTGACAGTGCGGCACTCCCTCAGTACTGACCCTCTGACAGTGCGGCACTCCCTCAGCACTGACCCTCTGACAGTGCGGCACTCCCTCAGTACTGACCCTCTGACAGTGCGGCACTCCCTCAGTACTGATTCTCTGACAGTGCAGCACTCCCCTCAGCACTGACCCAAGAGTGAATTTCTCAGAGTTGCAAAATGTAACATACACAAAGGCACCGCTGAGATTTGAACTCAGGATCTCCTGTTTACTAGACAGGCTCTTTAACCAACTAAACCACGGCACCGACAGAAAACTTCAACCAATGTTATAATTTGTGATAAAATTAAAAGCAAAATCCTGTGGATGCTGCAACCTGAAACCATCTGGTCCTTCGAGCCTGCTTCACTATTTACTAAGGCCATGGCTGATCCCTTTCTGTTGGCTTCCACATTCTCCATATTCCCCTCCCTCTCCCCGATAATCTTTAATTCTCTCACTCAACAAATATCTAACTCCCTCCGCCAGGAAAATATTCAGTGACCCCGTCCTCCAGCACCTTCTGAGGCAGAGTTTAAAAGTGGCACAAGCCTCTGCCAGAAAATAAATCTAATCATCTCTTGTCCTAAAAGGGCGCCCCCTAGTGTTCAAACAGCGCCCCCTTGTTTTGGCCTCACCCACAAGAGGAAACATCTTTTCCACCTCCACCTTCCCAAGACCGTTCAGCATCTTAGAAACTTTAATCCAGTCACCCCTTCACTTTCCTAAACTCCAGCTGAAAGAAGCCCAGTCTGTCCAATCCAACCTCATGAGAAAACCCGCTCATTCCAAGGAGCAATCCAGTAACCACCCACCGCCCCCCCACCCTGAACTGCCTCCAACTTATTTACATTCACAGTCATGTGGTTCCATAGTGTAGTGGTTATCACGTCTGCCTCACACGCAGAAGGTCCTGGGTTCGAAGCCCAGTGGAGCCAGTGGTATTTTGTTCCTATTCTCAGAGAGCAGTGGAACTGCCTTGAACTCGCCGCTCTTTCACAGTGACTTGTCCTTTGAATGGTCGGATGCTAACAAGTGCAGAGGACCCGCGAGACTTGGGGTTCATGTCCACAGATCCCTGAAGGCAGCAGGACAGGTCGATCATGTGGTTGACAAGGCATATAGGTTACTTGTCTTTGTAACCGAGACGCAGAATATCAGAGCAGAGAGGCGATGATGGAGCTGTATAAAATGTCTGAAGGCCAAAGACTGAAACAATGACCCTTCAAACCTGGGGAACAGCTGCTCCTGATCCACTCTGTCCGTGCCCCTCATAATCTTGTACCCCTCAATCAGGTCGCCCCTCAGTCTTCTCTGCTTCAACAAAAATAATCCAAGCTTCCGCAACCTCTCTTCATAACTTAAATTCTCCATCCCAGGTAGCATCCTGGGGAATCTCCTCTGCATCCTCTCCAGTACAATCACATCCTTCCTAAAATGTGGTGCCCAGAACTGCACACAGTGCTCCAGCTGTGGCCTCACCAAAGTTCGATACAACTCCAACATGACTTCAACACAAACAGAAAATGCTGGAAAATCTCAGCAGGTCTGACAGCATCTGTGGGGAGAGAATCGAGCCAACGTTTGGAGTCTGGATGACCCTTGGTCAGAGCTGAGAGCGCAGAGAATCAGCGGAGATTCATACTGTGAGGGTGGGAGGGATGGAATGGGACAACAGGAATTGAAATGAGGAGACAGAAGGCTGAGAAGGTGCTAGAAAGTGTCCATTAATGATCAGAATGTGTGAATGGCAGAAAAGAGATGCAGATTGTTAAAGGACTGCCCGAGGAATGTGGCAGTTGCCCTGAAAGGGGGAGGGGGGGGGGCAAGAAGGAGAGCTGGAATGGAAAGTGGGAAAATGGAGGTGGGAAAGAAGCAAATTCGTGTGTTTCCCAACCGGAAACCATGGATGAACAGGGATATCCACTGCTTGCTGAAGTTCCAGATCTGAGGTGTTCAAGTCAGGCGACACTGACCTGAAAGCCAGATACGATCTAAGGAGATACATCAAAGATGCCAAAAGACAATACGGGAACAGGCTAGAGTCCCAGGCTAGCCACACCGACCCCTGCCGACTATGGCAAGGTCTGCAAGACATAACAGGCTACAAGGTGAAGGCATGTAAAATCGCCGGCTCCAACGCACCCCTCCCTGATGAGCTCAATGCATTCTACGTCCGTTTTGAGCAAGAGGTCAGTGAGAGCATGCCCTCCACCCTGGAAGCCCTGGATGAACCTGTATCTGGGGTCACCATTGCAGATGTTGGAGCAGCTTTCTCGAAGGTCAACCCACGGAAAGCGACTGGCCCGGATGGGGTACCCGGATGAGAACTCAGATCCTGCGCTGATCAGCTGGTGGGGGTATTCACAGACATCTTCAACCTCTCTTTACCCAGCACTCTGAGGTCCCTATCTGCTTCAAGAAGATGACCATCATCCCGGTACGTAAGAAAAACCAAGCAGCGTGCCTTAATGACTATCGGCCGGTGGCTCTGACATCTATCATTATGAAGTGCTTCGAAAGGTTAGTCACGACACGAATCAATCCCAGCCTCCCAGACTGCCTGGATCCACTACAGTTTGCCTACTGCCACAACAGGTCCACAGCAGACGCCATTTCCCTGGCCCTGCACTCAACCCTGGAACACCTCGATAACAAGGACACCTATGTCAGACTCCTATTTATTGACTACAGCTCAGTCTTCAACACTATTACTCCCACGAAACTCATCTCCAAACTCCATGGCCTGGGCCTCGGCACCTCCCTCTGCGACTGGATCCTGAACTTCCCAACTCACAGACCACAATCAGTAAGGATAGGCAACAACACCTCCTCCACGATAATCCTCAACACCGGTGCCCCACAAGGCTGTGTTCTCAGTCCCCTATTATACTCTTTGTACATGTATGACTGTGTGGCCAAATTCCCCTCCAACACGATTTTCAAGTTTGCTGACGACACCACCGTAGTGGGTCAGATCTCAAACAATGACGAGACAGAGTACAGGAATGAGGTAGAGAATCTGGTGAACTGGTGCGGCAACAATAATCTCTCCCTCAATGTCAACAAAATGAAGGAGATTGTCATCGACTTCAGGAAGCGTAAAGAAGAACATGCCCCTGTCTACATCAACGGGATGAAGTAGAAAGGGCTGAGAGTTTCAGGTGTCCAGATCACCAACAACCTGTCCTGGTCCCCCCCATGCCGACATTCTCGTTAAAGAAAGCCCCACCAACACCTCTACTTTCTCAGGAGGCTAAGGAAATTTGGCATGTCAGCTACGACTCTCACCAACTTTTACAGATGCACCATGGAAAGCACTCTTTCTGGTTGTATCACAGCTTGGTCTGGCTCCTGCTCTGCCCAAGACCGCAAGCAACTACAAAATGTAGTGAATGTAGCCCAATCCATCACGCAAACCAGCCTCCCATCCATTGACTCTGTCTACACTTCCCGCTGCCTCGGAAAAGCAGCCAGCATAATTAAGGACCCCACGCACCCCGGACATTCTCTCTTCCACCTTCTTCCGTCGGGAAAAATATACAAAAGTCTGAGGTCTCGTAACAATTGATTCAAGAACATCTTTTACCTGCTGCTGTCAGACTTTTGAATGTACCTACCCTGCATTAAGTTGATCTTTCTCTGCACCCAAGCTATGACTGTAACACTACATTCTGCACTCTCTCGTTTCCTTCTCTGTTAACAGTATGCTTTGTCTGTACAGCGTGCAAGAAACAATACTTTTCACTGTATGTTAATACATGTGACAATAATGAATCAAATCCAATAAAATAAAATTGATGAATAGGATGAAACAAAATGAAATAAAATCAATGGAAATGGGGTGAAGGTGGAGGAGAGAGTTCATGCTCTGAAGTTGTTGAACTCAATGTTGAGTCCAGAAGGCTGTAAAGTGCCCAATCGGAAGATGAGGTGCTGTTTCTCCAGTTTGCGTTCACTGGAACATTGCAAAAGGCCAAGGACGGACATGTGGACAGGAGAGCAGGGTGGTGTGTTGAAGCAGCAAGCGACAGGAAGGTTAGGGTCCTGTGTGCGGACGGAGCGAAGGTGCTCAGCAAAGCGGTCACCCAGTCTCCGTTTGGTCTCTCCGATGTAGAGTCGAGCGCATTGGGAGCAGCGAATGCAATAGACCAGATTGAAGGAGGAGCTCTTGCTGAATCTCCGCTGATTCTCTGTGCCCACAGCTCTGACGAATGGTCATCCAGACTCCAAACGTTAGCTCGATTCTCTCCCCACAGATGCTGTCAGACCTGCTGAGATTTTCCAGCATTTTCTGCTTTTGTTTCAGATTCCAGCGTCCGCAGTATTTTGCTTTTATCCAACACGACTTCCCTGCTTTTGTAATCAATGTTGCGATTTATGAAGGCAAGTGCCCCATATGCACTTTTCCCCACTCTACTAACATGCCCCTGCGTCTTCAGAGATCTATTGAAAAACATGCCCAAATCTCTTTGTTCCACAGAATTTCCTCATGTCATGCTGTTCATTATCATAAAGAGAGAGGAAGGATCTAAAGAGGAGGATTTCATGCAGACCTTGTTCCGCCCAATCTGTTAAATACTCAGATAGGATTGAAGCTACGGTGAATTATTTGTCAAAGATGTCCATCTGAACAAAAGTCATGGTTAACAGTTTGAATATCAGTGGAGAGAGAAACAGAGTTCTAGTTGGGACAGAATAGACTCGTGCTTGATGGCCGGAGCAGACTCGATGTGTCAAAGGGACACTGTTTATGCTGTAGAATGCAGGACTGTAAAACTGCTGGTCCTCAGAGAGATGGTGATTCACTTTAAAAGGTACAACGTGAAATGTATAAACAGGTAGCACGGAGATTTTAACTCAGGAATATCAGCCTCCGAGACAAGCGCATTAACCAACTGAACCACGGGTGACTTACTGTTAGACTCATTATAGGAACGAGAGAGGAAGGATCTAAAGTGGAGGATTTCATGAGGTCCTTGTTCTGCCAAATCGATGAAATGCTCAGCACAATTTGACTTTTGGACATTTAGAAATTTACAACAAATAATCATCTTGACCTCAAAGTGGATAATATCACACTTCCCCACTCCCATTAAAAAATGAACTCTCCTTCAATCTCATCTGCTCTAACTCACTGTGAGAGAGCGGCTAGGTTGATGGAGGGAAAAGGTAAAGTGCTGGAATCCTGGAGAGTTCAGTTAGTTAATCATCAGACGTTTAATCTGAGGGTCCAGGGTTCAAGTCCCTGTTTGGGTGTTGCTTTTCTTCCACCCTGAACACAATTGTTTGAGATGTGCTTCAAAATAGATTAACAGATGTCCTTTAACAAATTCCTCACACACGATTGACAATTCCAAGAGTCGCCGGCAGCAACATTCATCCATTTTAATAGGTGCTTGATGGCCGGCGCAGACAGAATGGGCCTCTGGGCTTCTTTCCCTGCAATAGAACTGTGTGACGGGAAAGATGTGGCTTCTCAGAGTAGAAGTGATTTTGCTTTAAAATTGCACAGTACACAAAGGCACCACCGAGATTTGAACTCAGGATCTCCTGTTTAAGAAGCAAGCACTTTAACCAAATAAGCCACAGCACCAATTCTACACTGGAAACAGCAGTATTTCCAGTTCATCTGCCTGAAGACAGCGGGTGCAGGAAAAGGTAGGGACACCATTAGCTGTCGCGTTGCCATCAAATCGAAGGGTTGGTGATGAGGTTCACTTTAAGTTGCTGACTTTCATTTCTTTTGACCATTCTTGTAATTTTGTTGTTTCTTCTCCTGTGCCGGTTGCTAGAAAAACACTTTTTCAGAATCTTTTCAATCTCCTTGTTTGCCATGATGAATTCCCCACTCTCTCCCTCTAACACACATTGCTTTTGTCTCCTCTCTTCCTGTTTAATAGACTTGCTGAAGCTTTTAGAACCATAGAACATTACAGCTCAGAATCAGGCCTTTTGGCCCTTCTTGTCTGTGCCGAACCATTTTTCTGCCTCGTCCCACTGACCTGCACCTGGACCATATCCCTCCACACCCCTCTCATCCATGTACCTGTCCAAGTTTTTCTTAAATGTTAAAAGCATTTACCACTTTATCCGGCAGCTCATTCCACACTCCTACCACTCTCTGTGTGAAGAAGTCCCCACTAATATTCCCTTTAAACTTTTCCCCCTTCACACTTAACCCATGTCCTCTAGTTTTTTTTCTCCCCGAGCCTCAGTGGAAAAAGCCTGCTTGCATTCACTCTATCTATACCCATCAAAATCTTATACACCTCTATCAAATCTCCCCTCATTCTTCTACGCTCCAGGGAATAAAGTCCCAACCTATTCAATCTCTCTCTGTAACTCAGCTTCTCAAGTCCCAGCAACATCCTTGTGAACCTTCTCTGCACTCTTTCAACCTTATTTACATCCTTCCTGTAACTAGGTGACCAAAACTGTACACAATACTCTAAATTCGGCCTCACCAATGCCTTATATAACCTTACCATAACACTCCAACTTTTATACTCGATACTCCGATTCATAAAGGCCAATGTACCAAAGGCACTCTTTACGACCCTATCCACCTGTGACGTCACTTTTAGGGAATTCTGTACCTGTATTCCCAGATCCCTCTGTTCAACTGCACTCTTTAGTGTCCTACCATTTACCCTGTACGTTCTACTTTGGTTTGTCCTTCCAAAGTGCAATATCTCACACTTGTCTGCGTTAAATTCCATTTGCCATTTTTCAGCCCATTTTTCTAGTTGGTCCAAATCCATCTGCAAGCTTTGAATACCTTCCTCACTGTCCACTACACCTCCAATCTTTGTATCATCAGCAAATTTGCTGATCCAATTTACCAGATGATCATCCAGATCATTGATATAGATGACAAACAACAATGGACCCAGCACTGATCCCTGTGGCACACCACTAGTCACAGGCTTCCACTCAGAGAAGCAATCCTCCACAACCACTCTCTGGCTTCTTCCATTGAGCCAGTGTCTAATCCAATTTACCCCATGTATACCCAGCCACTGAACCTTCCTCACTAACCTCCCATGAGGGACCTTGTCAAAGGCCTTGCTGAAGTCCAGGTAGACAACATCCACCGCCTTCCCTTCATCCACTTTCCTGGCAACCTCCTCGAAAAACTCTAATAGCTTGGTCAAACATGACCTACCACGCACAAAGCCATGTTGACTCTCCCTAATAAGTCTCTGTCTATCCAAATATTTGTAGATCCTATCCCTTATCACACCTTCCAATAACTTGCCCACCACCGACGTCAAACTTACTGGCCTATAATTTCCCGGATTTCTTTTGGAACCTTTTTTAAACAACGGAACAACATGAGCCACCCTCCAATCATCCAGCACCTCCCCCATGAATACTGACATTTTAAATATGCCTGCCAGGGCCCCTGCAAGTTCAACACTAGCTTCCCTCAAGGTCCGTGGGAATACCCTGTCCGGTCCTGGGGATTTATCCACTCTGATTTGCCTCAAGACAGCAAGCACCACCTCCCCTTGAATCTGTATAGGTTCTCTGACCTCCCTACTTGTTTGCCTTATTCCCATAGACTCCATGCCAGTTTCCTTAGTAAATACGGATGCAAAAAATCCATTTAATATCTCCCCCATTTCTTTTGGTTCCATACATAGACGATCACTCTGATCTTCAAGAGGACCAATTTTATCCCTTACTATCCTTTTGCTCTTAATATACCTGCAGAATCTCTGAGGATTATCCTTCACCTTGTCTGCCAAAGCAACCTCATGTCTTCTTTTAGCCCTCCTGATTTCTTTCTCAAGTAGTTTCTTGCACTTTTTATACTCCTCAAGCATCTTATTTGCTCCCTGTTGCCTATACATGTCAGACATCTCTCTCTTCTTCTTTATCAGAGTTCCAATATCCCTCGAGGACCAAGGTTCCTTATTCTTATTCACTTTGCCTTTAATCCTGACAGGAACATACAAACTCTGCATTCTCAAAATTTCTCCTTTGAAGGCCTCCCACTTACCAATCACATCCTTGCCAGAGAACAGCCTGTCCCAATCCACGCTTTTTAGATCCTTTCTCATTTCTTCAAATTTGGCCTTTTCCCAGTTGAGAACCTCAACCCGAGGACCAGATCTATCTTTATCCATGATCAAGTTGAAACTAATAGCGTTGTGATCACTGGAACCAAAGTGTTCCCTGACTCACACCTCCGTCACTTGTCCTGACTCGTTTCCTAATGGGAGATCTAATATTGCATCCTCTCTCGTTGGTACCTCTAGACATTGATTTAGAAAATTTTCCTGAACACATTTTACAAACTCTAACCCGTCTAGACCTTTAACAGTATTCCAATCTATATGTGGAAAATTGAAATCCCCTACTATCACAACTTTAAGTTTCCTGCAGTTGTCTGCTATCTCTCTGCAGATTTGCTCCTCCAATTCTCACTGACTATTGGGTGGTCTATAATACAACCCCATTAACGTGGTCATACCTTTCCTGTTTCTCAGCTCCACCCATACGGCTTCGGTAGACAAGCCCTCTAATCTGTCCTGCCTGAGCACTGCTGTAACATTTTCCGTGACCAGCAATGCAACCCCCCCACCCTTCATCCCTCTGCCTCTATCACGTCTGAAACATCGGAACCCTGGAACATTGAGCTGCCAGTCCTGCCCCTCCTGGAGCCAAGTTTCACTAATGGCTATAATGTCATAATTCCACGTGTCAATCCACGCCTTCAGCTCGTCTGCCTTCCCCACAATACACCTGGCATTGAAATAGACACACCTCAGAAGATTATTACCACCAAACACAATCCTTCTATTTGTGATTTTGCATGAACTATTAACATCATTTATTTTCACCCCCGCTCCACTATCTGCTCTGGCACTCTGGTTCCCATCCCCCTGCAAATCTAGTTTAAACTCTCCCCAATAACACTAGCAAACCTCCCTGCAAGTATATTGGTCCCCTTGTAGTTCAGGTGTAACCCGTCTCTCTTGTACAGGTCCCACTTGCCCCAGAAGAGGTCCCAATGATCTAGAAATCTGAAACCCTGCCCCCTACACCAGTTCCTCAGCCACATGTTCATCCGCCCGAGCATCCTACTCTTACCCTCACTGGCACATGGCACAGGTAGCAATCCTGAGATTACTACCCTCGGGGTCCTGCTTTTTAACTTCCTACCAAGCTCTCTATACTCACTCTTCAGGACCTCCTCACTCTTCCTTCCTGCGTCATTGGTACCGATGTGTCCCATGACATCTGGCTGATCACCCTCCCACTTCACGCGAAGTGGGAGGGTGATCAGCCAGATGTCATGGGACATCTGTGCACGCGATCAGAGACATCCCTGACCCTGGCACTCGGGAGGCAACAAACCGTCCGGGAGTCTCTGTCACGACCACAGAACCACCTGTCTGTACCTCTGACTATCGAGTCCCCTATCACTACCGCTCTCCTCTTCTTCCTTGCAGAACCAGACTCAGTGCCAGAGATCCGGCTGCCGCAGCTTGCCCCAGGTAAAGGCATCCCCCACAACAGTATCCAAATTGGTATACCTGTTGTGGAGGGGAATGGCCACAGGGGATCCCTGCTCTGCCTGTCCTTTCCCTCACTTGAAGGTAACTCAATTACCTGTGCTCTGTGCCCTTGGCGTAACTGCCTCCCTGAAGCTACTATCTATAAACTCCTCATTCTCCCGAATGATCCAGAGGTCATCCAGCTCCTGCTCCAGTTCCCTAATGCAGTTTGTTCGGAGCTGCAACTGGATGCACCTCCTGTAGGTGTCGTTGTGAGGGACACCGGAGGTCTCCCTGACTTCCCACATCCTGCAAGAGAAGCATTCCAACATCCTGCCTGGCATTCTTTCTACTCTGAAGAAACAAAAACAACTTACCGGAACCTACCCTCGCCTCTGCGAGATTAGCGTTTAAATTATTGGGGTTTGGGGTTAGGGTTTAAACTATTTGGGTTTGGAGTTAGTTTTTAAATTATTGGGGTTAGTGTTTAAATTATTTGGGTTTGGATTTAAATTATTGTGGCTTGGGTTTAAATTATTGGGTTTTGGAGTTAGCGTTTAAATTGTTAGGGTTTGGGGTTAAGGTTTAAATTATTGGGGTTGGGGTTGAAATTATTGGGGTTTGGAGTTTGGGTTTAAATTATTGGGATTTGGAGTTAGTTTTTAAATTATTGGGGTTTGGGGTTAGCGTTTAAATTAATGTAGTTTTGGATTAAATTATTGCGGTTTGGTGTTAGGGTTAATTTATTGGGGTTTGGGATTAGAGTTTAAGTTATTGGGGTTTGGAGTTATTGATTGAATTATTGGGGTTCAGAGATAGCGTTTAAACTATTGGGGTTTGGAGTTAAGTTTTAAATTATTGGGGTTTGTTGTTTGGGTTTAAATTATTGGGGTTTGGAGTTAGGGTTCAAATTATTGGGGTTTGGGTTTAAATGATTCAGATTTAGGGTTAGGGTTTAAATTATTGGGGTTTTGGGTTAGTGTTTAAATCATTGCGGTTTGGAGTTAGGGTTTAAATTATCGGAGTTTGGGATTAGGGTTTAAGTTATTGGGGTTTGGAGTTATTGTTTAAATTATTGGGGTGTAGAATTAGCACTTAAATTATTGAGGTTTGGAGTTATAGTTTTAATTATTGGGGTTTGTAGTTCCGGTTTAAATTATTGGGGTTTGCATTTAGGGTTTATATTATTGTAGTTTGGGGTTAGGATATAAATTATTGATGTTTCGGGTTAGGGTTTAAATTATTGGAGTTCGTGGTTAGGGTTTAAATTATTGGGGCTTTGGAGTTAGTGTTTAAATTATTGGGGTTTGGAGTTGGTGTTTAAATTATTGAGGTTTGGAGTTGGTGTTTAAATTATTGGTATTAGGGTTGAAAGTATTGGGGTTTGGAGTTAGGGTTTAAATTATTTGGGTTTGGATTTAAATTCTTGGTGTTTGGGGTTAGAGTTACTGGTGATATTATTGGGGTTTAGTGTTAATATTATTGGTGTTTGGGGTTGATATTATTGATGTTTGGGGTTGATATTATTGGGGTTTGGGGTTGATATTATTGGGGTTTGGAGTTGATATTATTGGGGTTTGGAGTTGATATTATTGGGGTTTGGGGTTGATATTATTGGGGTTTGGGGTTGATATTATTGGGGTTTGGGGTTGATATTATTGGGGTTTGGAGTTGATATTATTGGGGTTTGGGGTTGATATTATTGGGGTTTGGGGTTGATATTATTGGGGTTTGGAGTTGATATTATTGGGGTTTGGGGTTGATATTATTGGGGTTTGGAGTTGATATTATTGGTGTTTGGGGTTGATATTTTGGGGGTTTGGGGTTGATATTATTGGGGTTTGGGGTTGATATTATTGGTGTTTGGGGTTGATATTATTGGGGTTTAGTGTTAATATTACTGGGGTTTACAATCTGGAGTCTGGGGTCACGGGCTCCGCGCTCCTTCAGGCGATTCTTTGTCCCGCTGCCGCTGAGAGAAAATCCAACAGCTCGAGCTCAACATTCAAACCTCAACCGACACCGCACGAGAGCGGCGGGAAACCAAACAGCTGTGCCCGGAGGAGCCGACAGCAAGAGACTGTCCGATTGGAGCGGCCGGAAGGCGATGAGAGCTATGATTGGTGGATTGGAAAAGAGCTGCAATTGGATGATTGGAGGAGAGCTGTGATTGGCTGAGCCGACAGGGAGCCGCGACACGATTGGAGGGACGGGAGAGCGAGTGGAGCTGTGATTGGAGAATCGGAGGAGAGCTGTGATTGGAGCCGCTGGGATTTAGAGGAGCTGTGATTGGTGAGACGCTGGGGCAGCGGAGCGCTGATTGGAGGCTTTGGAGAGAGGGAGCGGCTCTGATTGGAGGAGCAGGTGAAGGCGGGTGACTGACAGCGCGGGCGATTGAACATCTGGGCATGTCAGGAATGTCAACAGGAGTCAGTCTGTGATGGGGGGGGCGGGGGGGGTGAGAGAGGGTCACACGGGCACCACTGGCTGGTGGGCCAGCATTTATTGCCCATCCCCAGTTGCCCCACGGCAGTTGAGAGTCAACCCACATTGCTGTGGCTCTGGAGTCACATGTAGGCCAGACCAGGTAAGGACGGCAGATTTCCTTCCCTAAAGGAACCAGATGGGTTTTTTCGACAATGGGTCATTCATAGATTCTTAAATCCAGATATTTCTTTTATTGAAATCAAATTCCACCATCTGCTGTGGCGGGATTCGAACCCAGGTCCCCAGAACATTAGGGTGAGGTTCTGGGTTGATGGTCTAACGATACCACTAGGCCAACGCCTCCCCGAGATACTCCGCCTTCTGGCCTAAGCAAACGTCCGTGCAGGAAAAAGCAGCTCAGACTTGTATCTTATTTTCCCATTTTTACTGGAATTCACCCTAGAAAAGTGTGAAGTAACGCACTTGGGAAGGGCTAACAAGGCAAATGATTACACTCTGAATGTGTAAGATCCTGGAAAGTACTGAAGATCAGAGGGATCTTGGGGCACATTTCCAAAAATCCCTAAAGGCAACAGGACCCGTAGATGAGATGGCTCAGAAGTGATAAGGGATACTTGTTAACTGAGGCATAGGATATAAGGACAGGGAGATCCTGCTGGAACTATATATTTTTTATTCATCCGTGGGACACGGGCATCACTGGCTGGGCCAGCATTTATTGTCCATCTCTAGTTCCCCGAGGGCAGTTGAGAGTCAACCACATTGCTGTGGCTCTGGAGTCACATGTAGGCCAAACCGGGTAAGGACAGCAGATTTCCTTCCCTAAAGGAATCAGATGGGCTTTTCCGACATTCGACAATGTCAATTGTTTCATGGTCATCAGTCGATTCCAGATATTTTTTTATCAAATTCCACCATCTGCCGTGCCGAGATTCAAACCCGGGTCCCCAGAACATTAGCTGAGTTTCTGGATTAATAATCAAGTGATAATACCTAGACCATCTTCTTGCCCTGAATTCCTTTGCTGTTCAAAATTACTTGGAAGGAAAGATTTACTCAGGCAAAATTCATGCCAACGGCAAAAGGGAACAAGAAAGTTGATGTGTGTCTGTGGAAATGAAACTGGATTGTACCAATGCCACATCTATTATGGCTTGAAGTGATGTTCAAATTCTGTTCAATGATCTTCAGAAGGTGCATTCAACTGAGGGATAAAGAGAAACACACTGTCTTTGCTCAACCAAATGTGATTTATTAAAGGAAAACATTCACTGAACTTTGACAGAATATATTCTCAGGTAACAAGCTAATTATAATTTGTGCTTTGCTGCTCGATATATTTTCGCTATCTATTCGTGGGATTTGGGCATCGTTGGCTAGACCAGCATTTATTGCCCATTCCTAATTGTCCTTGAGAAGGTGGTGGTGAGCTGCCTTCAGGAACCACTGCAGTGCAAGCTTTGTAAGCGTTCTCATCCCTGATGCTGCAACGCAGAGCGAGCAAAGCAGAATCGGGAAGAGAGAAAGGCAGTAGAGGGAGACAGACTGTTACTTCATCTGGATTTGTAAACTTATTGAAATAATAGCTAACTTTGAAAAACCGCTAATTATCCCTGAATCAACTGCATTTCATTGATAGGCAGGAAAGGTAAACATTCAAATTATTGATCTCCCTGAGATACACAGGAAGAGAAACAATGGGAGAGAGACTGAATAAGAGAGAACAGAGAGGGCAATAGAACAGATAATAGAAACAGAGAGAAAGGGGGATTGAGATAGAGGGAGAAACAGAGAGATAGAGACAGCACGAGGATGGGACAGAGAGAAACAGATTAAGGAGAAGGGTACGGATAGAGAATGAGAGACAAAGTGAGAAAGAGTGAGAGGAAGTGAGAAACAGGACGAGGGGCAAGGATAGGGAGGGAGGGAGATAAAGGAAGAGTGATGGTGAGAAGAGGGGATGGAGACAAAAAGAAGACGGAGAAACTAAGAGAGGGGCGAAGATTCACTCAACTGATTCCACTTGGTGCCCCCGGGGGTGAGTGGAATTGGGGCGAGTGTCTGTATGCCATGCTCAATGCGCTGGGATTTCAGGGTTACAGGGCACCACCCTCATAATCACTAGCCTAGCAACAGAGCCCACTCCACAAAGCCAACACTCCGACCCGCTGCCTATCGATGGGTCAAGACCTGTGTTAATGATGGAATGGAGCTGCAAGTTAAGAATATTCCAGAACATTTCTCCAGCTGGGACATGTATTCCAAAAATATCTCACCATTTTAATCTGTTGCCCCATAATTCAAACCACCCATAACAGGGGCGGCTCGGTGGCACAGTGGTTAGCACTGCTGCCTCACAGTGCCAGGGACCCGGGTTCGATTCCCGACTTGGGTCACCGCTTGTGTGGAGTCTGCACGTTCTCCCTGTGTCTGCGTGGGTTTCCTCCGGATGCTCTGGTTTCCTCCCACAGTCCAAAGACGTGCACGTTAGGTGGATTGTCGGTGTGTAGGTTAAATGATAAGCCATGGAAAATGCACAGGGTTAAGGGGATAGTGGGGTCCAGGTAAGATGCTCTTTGGAGATTTGGTGCAGAATTGATGGGCTGAATGGCCTCCTTCTGCTGTGTAAAGATGACTTTTGGTGTATGACCCTTGACCCTGCTTTCCTCAAAAGCCGTGAGAGACAAAGAGAAACTTTCATTTACATAGCACCTTATGAGTCGCAAAGACATTGCAAGTTGCTCTACAGGAGAGAATACAGAGGCTGGGTTATTGAACCTATTCAAGGCTGAGTAACAGACAGATTTTTGATCGACTAGGGAGTGAAGGTTATGTGCAGAGCAGGCAGGAAAGCGGAGTTCAGGACACAATCGGATTGGCCATGAGCTTATATTTTTATTTAATTCCTTCAGAGCTGCTGTAATCCGTGTCGTGGAGGGATTATAAAGTGACGGAACACCTACGATGGGCCGAATGGCCTACTTTTACTACTCGTCACCTCAGGCACTCAGGATTAAGAGATGGAATTGGCCACCATGTTTCCTGAGGAGGCATTGGCGCATGTGGTGACAAAAACGCTCAACACAAGGAGGTAGGTGTTTAATAGAACGGAGAGAGAGGTAGAGAGGTTTCAGGAGAGAATTCCAGAGCTCAGGGCAGCTGAGAGAGGAGGTCTGAAGGAGAGAGGAGGGTAAGAGGGATTGGAGAGGGGGGGGGGGGGAGGAAGGGGGTCAGGCAGAGAGAACTGGGCAAAAGAGAGAGAGAGATGGGGAGGGGGGAATTGAGGTGCGGAGGGGAGGCGGTTCGAGAAAGGGATTGGAGAGAACAGGAGGAAGAATTGGGTGAAGTGCAGAGCAGGGCGGAGAGTTGGATAAGTTCAGAGATTGGAGAGAGTGAGGAGGCAGAGAGAGAGATGGAGTGGAGGGGAGGAGGGAAGAATGTGAGGCAAGGCATTGCAGAGATGGGAGGCTACTGGATGGAGGATGTGTGTTCACTGCTTCCCAACTTGGCCCAAAATCTTCAGCTCCTGGTTCCAGCTCTCAAATCGGAACGCGATTCTGATCTGGGAGACGTTGGAACGCTGCATGTCATTCCCCTCGGGACCATCCTTCAGGTAATCCACACCCAGGAACTTCTGCTTCTCCTGGAGAGACAGACAGAGAGTTAACAGAGGGACAAAACTGAGAGGTTTCACTCACTGAACACGCGGCCCTCGCTCTCTGAACGCGCGACCCTCGCCATTTACTCCACACACATAATATGAATCAGAGAACTCAGAGAGTTAAATACAGAGGGAGATAAATCAGAGCTAGGCAGTGATAGAGAGAGAGAGAATGAAAAGCAGTTGGATTGATATGGAGAGTCTGAGATGGATATTGATATGGAGAGTCTGGGATTTTCTGGCTTCACTCCTCCCGAAACTGTAAAATCCTGCCCGAGGTCATTGGACCTTTCCAGGTTCTGCCCCTCGCCCGCTCTGATTCCTGTGGTGGGTGGGGCGGTAAAGTTCTAGCCACGGAGTGTGACAAGGAGAGGAATTCTGAGGGTTCGAATTGAATCATAGAATCCATAGAGTGCAGAAAGAGGCCATTCAGCCCATCGAGCCTCCACCGACCACAATCCCACCCAGGTCTTATCCCCATAACCCCATGCATTTACCCTGCTAGTCCCCCTCACACTAAGAGGCAATTTAGCATGGCCAATCCACCTAACCCACACATCTTTGAACTGTGGGCGGAAACCAGAGCACCCGGAGGAATCCCACGCAGACACGGGGAGAACGTGCAGACTCCACACAGACAGTGACTCAAGCCAGGAGTTGAACCTGGGTCCCTGACACTGTGAGGCAGCAGTGCTAACCACTGAGGTTAATCAGATATTATGCACTTGAGGGTACTTGAATCATTTGAATGGATCTTACAAATGGGTGTTTTATTCACCGTCAGGTTTTATGGTGAAATCTGTGTTCGATTTATTTTGTTTCCTCGCCACATGGCTCCTGAAATCTGCCCGTGATGGATACTGGGTAAAATGGGCTGGGGTGTCATGAGTTGGCATGGGTGTTTAAAGGGCCGTGCAGGATGGGTGGATGCCTTCTAACTCACCCTCACCCCTCTGCATGGCCATCTATGCTCTGACTCCCAGAGTCAGCAGACCCGTCTGTAACTCACCCCGACTCCCCCCTCCCACCCACCCACATGGACTGGAGATTGTGACATTCAGAGACTCCTCCTATTAAGGTGGGCACAGCAATCCAGGAGATTTCCCGACCTGGGCTCCCCACCTGGGTACCGAAACTGGCCCAGGCAGAGAGAGAGGGAGGGAGGTCATGGCAATGAGAGGGAGAGTGACAAAGAGTAAGAATGGGAGAGATTGGGGGATTGTGAGAGAGAGGGAAGAAAAGTTTGTGGGTGGGAGAGAGAGGGGGAGGGGTTGGAGGGAGAAAGAGTTGGGAGACTGAGAGCAAGAGTCTGGGGGTTTGAGAGGGAGGGTTTTGGGGGGAGCAGGGAGACAGAGAAAGAGAATAGGAGGAAGGGTAGACAGAGGGAGAGAGAGCATTGAGAGAGTGAGAGTTTAAGAGAGAGAATGAGGGTGAGGGGGAGAGAGAGAGAGTAGGAGAGGGAGACAGAGTGAGAGAGAGTTGTGAGATTGAGAGAGTGTGAGTGTGGGGGTTTAAGAGGGAGAATGAGGGTGAGGAGAGGAAGAGTGAGAGAATGGCAGCACTGTGGCACAGTGGTTAGCACTGCTGTCTCACAGCACCAGGGACCCGGGTTCGATTCCCAGCTTGGGTCACTGTCTGTGCGGAGTCTGCACCTTCTCCCCATGTTTGCGTGGGTTTCCTCCTGTTTCCTCCCACAATCCAAAGATGTACGGGTTAGGTGGATTGGCCATGCTAAATTGCCCCTTAGTGTCAGGGGGACGAGCTGGGGTAAATTTATGGGGCTGTGGGGATAGGGTCTGGGTGTGATTGTTGTCAGTGCAGACTCGATGGGCTGAATGGCCTCCTCTGCACTGTAGGGATTTTATGATTCTATGAGGAGGCGATGGAGACAGAGAGAGGGAGAGAGACATGCACTGAGCCAAAGGTTGTCCAGTGCTGGCTCAGGACTCCTGGTTACTGTACCAGCTCCTGACCTTGTGAGATAAGCCACTCTGTTTGACGCTGTTCCGGGCAATCTCACACATGTCACAAGTCGTGAGTTTCCAGAACTGAGCGGCCACGGCATATTCCTCAATCAGAGGCTCCTGTGAGGGGAAGAGAAGGAGATTGTTAGAATCCTTCTGCCCACAACGACAATCCCACAGTAAAACAACAGAGAAAGCAGTCACAGCACGCGAACCACACCCCTCCCACCCCCTTTCCCCCGCAGCATCAAATCTTAAGTTTTCAAGTGTGCGTGTGTCACACACCGGGTGATAGAGTGGGTGCATGTTAGTGTCAGTGTGAGTTTGTGTGTGTCTGTGTAAGTGCGAGTGAGTGTGAGTATGAGTGTGTTGTTTTTCATTTATTCATGGGACACGGACATCGCTGGCAGACCATCATTTATCGCCAATCCCTAGTTGCCCGAGGGCAGTTGAGAGTCAACCACATTGCTGTGGCTCTGGAGTCACATGTAGTCTAGACCGGGCAAGGACGGCAGATTTCCTTCCCTATTAGTGAACCAGCTGGGTTTTTCCAACAATCGGCAATGATTTCATGATTATCAGTAGATTGTTAATTCCAGATATTTTTTACTGAATTCAAATTCCACCACCTGCCGTGGCAGGGTGTGTTCGGAGGGGAGCTGGGGGTGGTAATGGTGTGGGCATTGCTCAATATCCTACACATAAAGCCAGGAAAAGCTGGCAATGACTCAATGGAGTTCCATTATCAGGTATACAAGGCCATGTTGGTCTGGTCAGTTCCCAGGTTTTTCTGTTTTATTCCCTCTGGGATACAAAGAGACCAACTGTGTCATATTTTAAGGATTGTCCCCAACACGTAGAAGTAGGAAGCAGTTCAAAGTGGTCAGATCCCAGTTAAAAATCAGTATTACAATTTCTACATTCCACTGTAAGTACACAGGCTGAACAGGTCTGGTCACCTTCACTTCAAGCTGTGACTGGGTTTCTCTATCTGGGCACCTTCTGTCCTTTGTTTCTCATACATTTACGGGGGATTTCCTCTTGCTTTCGCCTCTTTATTTTGTGAGCACGTGCACCCCCACAATCAACATAACCCACATCAAACTGCATTCATCGTGGACCCAAATGTATGGATCTCATTTTTGATGAGACTTTGTAGAAATGGAATTTCCCTGTCCTCACCTCAATCTGCACCCCCACTGCCACAGTGCTGATATGGTCACGATCACCCCTACTCAAACACCCCCATCAGTTCCATGCTCAGTGTCCCTTGGTGTTCTGAGAGTTGTCTTTAAAGTTCATTTATCATTGTCACAAGTAGGCTTACATTAAAACCGCAATGAAGTTACTGAAAATCCCCTAGTCGCCGCACTCCTGCGCCTGTTTGGGTACACTGAGGGAGAATTTAGCACGGCCAGTGCATCTAACCATTCCTCCCACGTCTATCGGACTGTGGGAGGAAATCGAGGAAACACATGAAGACATGAGGACAATGTGCAGACTCCGCACAGACAGTGACCTGAGGCCAGGAATCGAACCCGGGTCCCTGGTGCTGTGAGGCAGCAGTGCTACCCACTGTGCCTTTGGTGACCCAGTGTATATATAAACCCACCAAGAGGTCTTCCAGACTCTCCGCGGTGTGTTTCCCGGTGGCAGAGGCAGCTCGTTGCTGGCCCCTGGAGGGATCTTCTGGTCTCACAAATGTGTAAGCCATTTTGCGTGGCTTGCGCACCTCCCGCGACCAGGGGACCTGCCTCAAGATGGGGAAGGGTGGCCTTCGACGGGACGGCAGCTGGAATACCGTGTGCAGTATTGGTCCCCTTATTTGCGGAAGGATATATTGGCCTTGGAGGGAGTGCAGAGAAGGTTCACCAGGTTGATACCAGAGATGAGGGGTGTTGACTATGAGGAGAGACTGAGCAGATTGGGTTTGTATTCGTTGGAGTTTAGAAGGCTGAAGGGGGATCTTATAGAGACCTATAAGATAATGAAGGGGCTGGATAGGGTAGAGATGGAGAGATCCTTTCCACTTAGAAAGGAAACTAGAACTAGAGGGCACAGCCTCAGAATAAAGGGGGGTCAGTTTAGGACAGAGTTGAGGAGGAACTTCTTCTCTCAGAGGGTGGTGAATCTCTGGAATTCTCTGCCCACTGAAGTGGTGGAGGCTACCTCGTTGAATATGTTTAAATCACGGATAGATGGATTCCTGATCGGTAAGGGAATTAGGGGTTATAGGGATCAGGCGGGTAAGTGAAACTGATCCACTTCAGATCAGCCATGATCTTATTGAATGGCGGGGCAGGCTCGAGGGGCTAGATGGCCTAATCCTGCTCTTATTTCTTATGTTCTTATGGACTGGAAGATCCCACCAGCAAGCAAGGCCTGAAAATCCGTTGTAATCCCATCACCGGCTCGCTGATGTTTCGACACGAACCTTGGTGAAGTGGAAGAGAAGAGGGTCATCGGTGGATAGAGAGAGCACCAGGCCGGTCTGGAAGAGCTGGTAAAATGGACTCTGGCCATACTCCAGGAACAAGCAGTTATTACTCAGTGGAGACATGGCAATGGGAATCTGAGCCAAGTAGTAGAGGTACTGGAGAGCAGGGTCCTGAGAGAGAGAGAGAGAGTACATCAATGAATTAAATGTAAATTTGTCAGTGTTTCCCCTCTACTTTACATCCACTGTCCCTATCAAACACTCCCAGGACAGGTACAGCACGGGGTTAGATACAGAGTAAAGCTCCCTCTACACTGTCCCATCAAACACTCCCAGGACAGGTACAGCACGGGGTTAGATACAGAGTAAAGCTCCCTCTATACTGTCCCCCATCAAACACTCGCAGGACAGGTACAGCACGGGGTTAGATACAGAGTAAAGCTCCCTCTATACTGTCCCCATCAAACACTCCCAGGACAGGTACAGCACGGGGTTAGATACAGAGTAAAGCTCCATCTATGCTGTCCCTATCAAACACTCCCAGGACAGGTACAGCACGGGGTTAGATACAGAGTAAAGCTCCATCTATGCTGTCCCCATCAAACACTCCCAGGACAGGGACAGCACGGGGTTAGATACAGAGTAAAGCTCCATCTATGCTGTCCCTATCAAACACTCCCAGGACAGGGACAGCACGGGGTTAGATACAGAGTAAAGCTCCCTCTACATTACTCTGACCGGTGTTGCTCTGCCATTTGACCGTCTCCTCCTTCCTAAATCTGCAAGTCAGTGAACCCTTGCCCTGACCCCGGCCCCCATTACCTTTTTAAGACGGAGGCCGTGCGAGATGTTGTCTGCTGTGAGGAATCCATCGACCAGATGTATGTGTGAGCCAGCCTCTCCACAGTGTGGCCGAAACAGGAATGTGTTCATTCCCCGCTCCCTGGAAATGCAACCGCGGAATGTCAAATCCTATTTACAGTGCGTTCCAGAAAATCCCCTTCACTCCAACCAACAATCTCTCTCTCTCCCCCCGTTCCCTTTTTCCTCTCTCCCGCCATACCTCTCTCCCCCTCCCTATCCCTCTCATCTCCCTCTCCATCCATCCCTCTTCTTTCCTCTGCCCTCTCCCTATCTCCCTCCCTTCCCTTCTCCCTCACTCTGTCTCTCCCTCTCTCCCCCCTCGTTCCCTCCCTCTCCCCTCCTCCTTTCCTCTCCCCTATTCCCCTCCTCCCTTCTCTCTCCCCCATCCTCCTCTCCGCAGCTCCCCCCCCCCCCCCCGCCCCTCCCCCCATCTTCCTTTCCTTCTGTGGGATGGGGTACAGAGAAGTGAGTGTATTTTCATCATGTATGTACCTGACTAGTGGACATCATCAGGCTGTATGCATACACACATACACACACCCTGTCCCCACTCAAATTCCCACCGTAACACACATACAGATGATAGTAGCACATGATGGCCCGAATAGCCTCCTTCAATGCTATAAACATACACGTGGGCTCACAGGCACAAATATATAAACACCAACAGCACTATAGGCCGGGACTGGAGCCTGGGCTTTTCCTACTCTGTGGATGTGCCTCTCAGTACCACATAGAGTGTAACTCAGCACTAGGCTGGGACTGGAGCCTGGGTTTTTCCTGCTCTGTGGGTTTGGAGGGGGTTGGGGCGGGAGGTGGTTTGGTGTTCAGTGGCAGAATAGATTCCGCTTCGAAGGAGATGATGGTATAGTGGTAATGTCAGTGAGCCAGCAATCCACAGCTGATGGGGAATCGGTTCAAATCCCAGCACAGCAACTAAGGGTATTTTAATTCAATTAATAAGAATCTGGAAAATTAAGCTAGTCTCAGTAACAGTGAAAGGTAGGAACTATCTCCGATTGCCATAAAAACCAATCGAGCTCACCAATATCCCTTTTAGGGAAGGAAATCTGTCCTTATCTGGTTATAGGAACAGCAGTAGGCCATTCAGCCCCTCGATCCCGCTCTGCCATTCAATAAGATCATGGCTGATCTGTGTCCTGACCCCATGTACCTGCCCTGGGCCCATATCCCTCCATCCCCCTGCTCAATAAAACTGTGTCTGTCTCAGACTGAAAGCTCACAATTGAAGCAGCATCCAGCGGCGTTTGAGGAAGAGAGTTCCAACCCTCCACCACTCTCTGCGGGTAGAAGTGTTTTCCAACAACTCTCCGCAATGGCTTGGCCCCAACGAGTGGCAACAGTTTCTCCTGATCCACCCTGTCCTTCCCTGTAAATATTTTGTAGATTTCTATCAGATCACCCCTCAACCTTCTGAATTGGAGACAATAAAGGGCTAATTTGTCTAATCTCTGCGTGTAACTGAACCCCTGAAGTCCAGGGATCATTCTTGTCAACCTGCGTTGAGCTCCCTCCAGGGTTGAACCATCCTTCCTGAGGTATCCTGTCCATACCGGCTCACAGGATTCTCAGTGGCCTCTAACTAGGGGTTTGTACAACTGCAGCATAACATCTGCATCCCGATACTCCAGCCCTTTCGATATGAAGGGCAGCATTCCTTTGGCCTTCTGTCTGGTCTACACGTGACTCCAAACCCACTCAGCAATGGACTCTAATTCCTCTCGAAGAGGTCTAGGAAGCCACTCAGTTCAAGGGGCAATTAGGGATGGACAAAAGCCTGCGACGCCCACACTCCCCATGACAGAATACGAGGTAAGTCCGGTTACCTGCGGAGGTGATTCAGCACGGTGATGTTGCCGTACATGTAGTATTGATAGTAACTGTAGGGCGGATTCTTCCTTGAGGTCCAGTCAGCCGGGAGAGGGAGCTGGGGGAAGAATCCCTCGTCTGTCTTCGACTCGTCATCGACGCTGTCGAATGCGGTCACCTGGCAAAGCAGAATGCACCCTGGGTCAGTCAGCCAGTCGCCAGCGTAGACAATCTTGGCCCCCATAGCCCCCCCCCCCCCACCCCCCGCCCTCTATAACAACCAGTTTACTACAGAGACCGTCATCCGTTCAGGGAACCACACCTCAAAGATGTTTTGGCCTTGGAGGGAGATGCCGCACAGATACACCAAGGCTCAGGAGCTAAATAGCTTTGACTTGATTTCCCTTGAGTTTAGATATGAAGGGGTTAACTCATCGACTTGTTAAAGAAGAAGGGGCTGAGCGAGCTGGTAGAGGCAAACTATTTCTCTCTGCTTGTGGAACTACCGCAGGCCAGTTCTGATGGGCTGAATGGCCTCCTCCTGTTCCTGTGTAACAGGCTGGAGAAGGGGCTGAATGGCCTCCTCCTGTTCTTGTGTAACAGGCTGGAGAAGGGGCTGAATGGGGCCTCCTCCTGTTCCTGTGTAACAGGCTGGAGAAGGGGCTGAATGGCCTCCTCCTGTTCCTGTGTAGCAGTCTGGAGAAGGGGCTGAATGGCCTCCTCCTGTTCCTGTGTAGCAGTCTGGAGAAGGGGCTGAATGGCCTCCTCCTGTTCTTGTGTAACAGGCTGGAGAAGGGGCTGAATGGCCTCCTCCTGTTCCTGTGTAACAGGCTGGAGAAGGGGCTGAATGGCCTCCTCCTGTTCCTGTGTAACAGGCTGGAGAAGGGGCTGAATGGGGCCTCCTCCTGTTCCTGTGTAACAGGCTGGAGAAGGGGCTGAATGGGGCCTCCTCCTGTTCCTGTGTAACAGGCTGGAGAAGGGGCTGAATGGCCTCCTCCTGTTGCTGCGTCTGAGTTTATTTGGACGAATTGATATACTCACGTATTTCAAGAAAAGATGCAGTGACTTGTGCTTCTGGGGGTAAAGGGTCGCCTCAAAGATCGGCCTGAAGAGATTGTCCAACATTTCCTCAAAACTTTTAACCTTGTTTAATTTATGGAACACATTGCTGTGGAGACAGAGACAGCGTGTGAGAGAGACAGAGAGCGACAGAGAGTGAGAGTCAGAGAGCGACAGCGAGTGAGAGTCAGAGAGCGACAGAATGTGCGAGGCAGAGAGCGACAGCGAGTGAGATGCAGAGAGCGACAGCGAGTGAGAGGCAGATAGCGACAGAGAGTGAGAGGCAGAGAGCGACAGAGAGTGAGAGGCAGAGAGCGACAGAGAGTGAGAGTGGGACAGAGTGTGTGAGAGACATGGAGGCCAGAGAGAAAATGAGAGAGGCAGAGGTAATGAAAGAAAAAAGGAGAGATAAGGAAGAGAGAGTGAGAGAGAATGGCAGAAAGAGACAGAGAGGGAGGGAGAGAGAGACAGGAGATACAAAGATTGACAGAGAGAGAGAGAGAGACAGAGATATAGAAAGAAGGGGAATCAGAGGAGGTAAAGAGAGAGATATAGAGACACAGAGAGAAAGGGAGAGAGAGGGGCAGCGAGAGAGTTAGAGAAAGCGACAGGGAGAGATACAGATATAGTGATGAGGAGAGAGAGTGAAACAGAAAGGGAGGGAGAGAGAGATAGGAAACCGAGAGACAGATGGAAACAGTGATAAAGAGCACAATGGAAAAAGAGAGAGAGACAGATCGAGGAAGAGGAGGAGACAGGGAAAGAAAGAGATAGAGATAGGGAGAAAGTGGAGGATAGAAAACAGAGAGATGCAGCGTGGCAGACCAAGAGATGGAAATAGAGTTAGAGAGTGAGATTGTGAAAGAATGAGGAGGGAATGGCGAGTGGGGGACAGAAGTCAGAGATGTAGGGAAATAGAAGGAGACAACAATGGGGAGACAGGATGTGGAGAGAGGAGATGGAGTGATGGAGAAAGTGAAAGACAAAGCACGTGGAAGATAGAGTGTGAAATAGAAGATTGAGAGAGGACGAGAATGAATGAGAGGGGAAAGTTGTTTTGTTAACATTCAATAATTCAGAACAATTATTTACAAATATACAGAAATAAAATGTCAGAACTAACAGCAGTTAGATATAGTGGAGAGCTCCCTCTAATATACTGACAGTACCACGTTATACCCAGTGTCAGCATTCTGCGCTCCCAGGACAGGTACAGCACGGGGTTAGATACAGAGTGAAGCTCCCTCTACACTGTCCCCCATCAAACACTCCCAGGACAGGGACAGCACGGAGTTAGATACAGAGTAAAGCACCCTCTACACGGTCCCCATCAAACACTCCCAGGACAGGTACAGCACGGAGTTAGATACAGAGTAAAGCTCCCTCTACACTGTCCCCATCAAACACTCTCAGGACAGTACAGTACGGGGTTAGATACAGAGTAAAGCTCCCTCTACACTGTCCCCCCCATCAAACACTCCCAGGACAGGTACAGCACGGGGTTAGATACAGAGTAAAGCTCCCTCTACACTGTCCCCATCAAACATTCCCAGGACAGGTACAGCACGGGGTTAGATACAGAGTAAAGCTCCCTCTACACTGTCCCCATCAAACACTCACAGGACAGGTACAGCACGGAGTCAGATACAGAATAAAGCTCCCTCTAATATACTGAGATATATAGATATAGGATAAAGCCCCCATCAAACACTCTCAGGACAGTACAGTACGGGGTTAGATACAGAGTAAAGCTCCCTCTACACTGTCCCCATCAAACATTCGCAGGACAGGTACAGCACGGGGTTAGATACAGAGTAAAGCTCCCTCAACACTGTCCCCATCAAACACTCCCAGGACAGGTACAGCATGGGGTTAGATACATCATGGGGTTAGATACAGAGTAAAGCTCCCTCTACACTGTCCCCATCAAACATTCCCAGGACAGGTACAGCACGGGGTTAGATGCAGAGTAAAGCTCCCTCAACACTGTCCCCATCAAACATTCCCAGGACAGGTACAGCATGGGGTTAGATATAGGATAAAGCTCCCTCTACATGAGATGTGAAGGCATAGGACCCTTAAAAGGTGAAGGGGGAAAAGTTTGTGCGGAACCGTTAGAAATGGCGGAGGTGCTTAATGAATACTTTACCTCGGTATTCACGGTGGAAAGGGATCTGGGTGGTTGTACTGCTGGTTTGCGGTGGACAGAAAGGATCGAGCATGTGGACATAAAGAAAGAGGATGTGTTGGAACTATTGAATGGCATCAAGGTTGGTAAGTCGCCGGGACCGGATGGGATGTACCCCAGGTTACTGTGGGAGGCGAGGGAGGAGATTGCGGAGCCTTTGGCGATGATCTTTGCATCGTCGATGGAGACGGGAGAGGTTCCGGAGGATTGGAGGATTGTAGATGTGGTCCCTATATTCAAGAAAGGGAACAGGGACAGCCCGGGAAATTACCGACCGGTGAGTCTAACCTCAGTGGTTGGTAAGTTGATGGAGAGGATCCTGAGAGACAGGATTTATGATCATCTAGGAGAAGTTTAGTATGATCAAAAGTAGTCAGCACGGCTTTGTCAAGGGCAGGTCGTGCCTTACGAGCCTGGTTGAGTTCTTTGAAAATGTGACCAAACACATTGACGAAGGAAGAGCGGTGGATGTGGTCTATATGGACTTCAGCAAGGCGTTCGATAAGGTCCCCCATGCAAGACTTCTTGAGAAAGTGAGAGGGCATGGGATCCAAGGGGCTGTTGCCTTGTGGATCCAGAACTGGCTTGCCTGCAGAAGGCAGAGAGTGGCTGTGGAGGGGTCTTTCTCTGCATGGAGGTCAGTGACCAGTGGAGTGCCCCAGGGATCTGTTCTGGGACCCTTGCTGTTTGTCATTTTCATAAATGACCTGGATGAGGAAGTGGAGGGATGGGTTGGTAAGTTTGCTGACGACACCAAGGTAGGTGGTGTTGTGGATAGTTTGGAGGGATGTCAGAAGTTGCAGCGAGACATAGATAGAATGCAAGACTGGGCGGAGAAGTGGCAGATGGACTTCAACCCGGATAAGTGTGTAGTGATCCATTTTGGCAGATCCAATGGGATGAAGCAGCAGTATAATATGAAGGGTACCATTCTTAGCAGTGTAGAGGATCAGAAGGACCTTGGGGTCCGGGTCCATAGGACTCTTAAATCGGCCTCGCAGGTGGAGGATGCGGTCAAGAAGGCGTACGGCGCACTAGCCTTCATTAATCGAGGGATTGAGTTTAGGAGTCGGGAGATAATGCTGCAGCTTTATAGGACCCTGGTTAGACCCCACTTGGAGTACTGCGCGCAGTTCTGGTCACCTCATTACAGGAAAGATGTTGAAGCCATTGAAAGGGTGCAGAGGAGATTTACAAGGATGTTGCCTGGATTGGGGGGCATGCCTTATGAGGATAGGTTGAGGGAGCTTGGTCTCTTCTCCCTGGAGAGACGAAGGATGAGAGGTGACCTGATAGAGGTTTACAAGATGTTGAGAGGTCTGGATAGGGTGGACTCTCAGAGGCTATTTCCAAGGGCTGAAATGGTTGCTACGAGAGGACACAGGTTTAAGGTGCTGGGGGGTAGGTACAGAGGAGATGTCAGGGGTAAGTTTTTCACTCAGAGGGTGGTGGGTGAGTGGAATCGGCTGACGTCGGTGGTGGTGGAGGCAAACTCGTTGGGGTCTTTTAAGAGACTTCTGGATGAGTACATGGGATTTAATGGGATTGAGGGCTATAGATAGGCCTAGAGGTAGGGATATGATCGGCGCAACTTGTGGACCGAAGGGCCTGTTTGTGCTGTGGCTTTCTATGTTCTATGTTCTACACTGTCCCCATCAAACACACCCAGGAAAGGTACAGCACGGAGTTAGATACAGAGTAAAGCTCCCTCTACACTGTCCCCATCAAACACACCCAGGAAAGGTACAGCACGGAGTTAGATACAGAGTATAGCTCCCTCTACACTGTCCCCATCAAACACTCCCAGGACAGGTACAGCACGGGGTTAGATGCAGAGTAAAGCTCCCTCCACACTGTCCCCCATCAAACACTCCCAGGACAGGTACAGCACGGAGTTAGATACAGAGTAAAGCTCCCTCTACACTGTTTCCATCAAACACTCCCAGGACAGGTACAGCACGGGGTTAGATGCAGAGTAAAGCTCCCTCCACACTGTCCCCCATCAAACACTCCCAGGACAGGTACAGCACGGGGAAGATACAGAGTAAAGCTCCCTCTACACTGTCCCCATCAAACACACCCAGGACAGGTACAGCATGGGGTTAGATACAGAGTAAAGCTCCCTCTACACTGCCCCACCAAACATTCCCAGGAGAGGAGTAAAATCCATCAACCCCTCCAAAAAAAGCAAACTCTGCATGGATGATACTCCGACCACATGGTGACTGGGTAAAATCCATAGACCGGTCAGGGGAAAATGCAAATTTTTTAGTACTGGACTATCAACAATAATAGGAGAAACCTAGTTACAGATTGACTCAACAAAACTAACAAAACGGACTGCCTACAAAATGCTAATTTCCCACCTACTCCCCCCCTCAATGGCCCACCCACTAAACAAAAATTTATTTTTATTTTTTTCTCCCCTCTCCAAAAAAACAGAATCTGACTCAGCAACAGGCACAAAACCTCCCCAAAAAGACAACTCTCTAATACACACCCCACTTGGACATCCACCCCAGCACCCGGAAACACATCAACACCCAACCTAGCAGCCCCCTTCTCCTCACACACACCACCTCAACAACCACCTACCCCCCAACCACCTAAAACACGACAGAAGCAGACCATCACGCTTCTTTCCCCCACACACCACCCCACACAAGAAAAAACTAACACGGATACTAATACACAAGAAGAAAAAGGCTCAGGAGGCAAGAAGACAACAAGCCATAGAATAAAGGCAAGGCATCGCGGGGAGCAACAAAGGTTGGACGTGAGCTGAAAGAAAAGTGGCAGAGCACGAAGGAAAGGGGACATGTCCTCTCTCTGTCCGACCCCAAAAATCTCTCCTCCATCTCACCCCGTCTCTTCCCCATCCCTGTAACACTTCAAAGAACAAAGAAAATTACAGCACAGGAACAGGCCCTTCGGCCCTCCAAGCCTGCACCGACCATGCTGCCCGACTTAACTAAAACCCCCTACCCTTCCGGGGACCATATCCCTCCATTCCCATCCTATTCATGTACTTGTCAAGACGCCCCTTAAAAGTCACTACCGTATCCGCTTCCACTCCCTCCCCCGGCAACGAGTTCCAGGCACCCCCCACTCTCTGTGTAAAAAATCTGCCTCGTACATCTCCTTTAAACCTTGCCCCTCGCACCTTAAACCTGTGCCCCCTAATAATTGACTCTTCCACCCTGGGAAAAAGCTTCTGACTATCCACTCTGTCCATGCGCCTCTCATAATCTTGTAGACTTCTATCAGGTTGCCTCTCAACCTCCGTCATTCCAATGAGAACAAACCAAGTTTCTCCAACCTCTCCTCATAATAATATCCTCCATACCAGGCAACATCCTGGTAAATCTTTTCCGTGCCCGCTCCAAAGCCTCCACGCCCTTCTGGTAGTGTGCTGACCAGAATTGAACACTATATTCCAAGTGCAGCCTAACTAATGTTCTATAAAGATGCAACATGACTTGCCAATTTTTAAACTCAATGCCCCAGCCGATGAAGGCAAGCATGCCGTATGCCTTCTTGACTACCTTCTCCACCTGCATTGCTACTTTCAGTGACCTGTGTACCTGTACACCCAGATCCCTCTGCCTATCAATACTCTTAAGGGTTCTGCCATTTACTGTATAATTCCTATCTGTATTAGACCTTACAAAATGCATTATCTCACATTTGTCCAGATTAAACTCCATCTGCCATTTGTCCGCCCAAGTCTCCAACTGATCTATATCCTGCTGTATCCTCTGATGGTCCTCATCGCTATCCACAAATCCACCAACTTTTGTGTCGTCTGCAAACTTAACCAATCCAGTTACATTTTCCTCCAAATCATTTATATATATTACAGACAGCAAAGGTCCCAGCACTGATCCCTGATCAGTGAAGAGCACTTCTTTTATCTGTTTCTCACTCTGTCTCTGTTATTCTCTCTGTCCCTTTCTCTCCCTCTCTGTCTCTTACACTGTCTGCCTTTGCCTCTCCTTTTGTCTTTCTCTGTCATTCTCTCTACTTTCTTTCTCTCCCACTGTCAGTCTGTCTCTTTTTCTTTCCCGCTGGCTCTCTGTCTCTGCCTCTCTCCCACTGATCCTCTTTGGGTCAGCTCTTTCTTTCTCCCTCTCCATTGTCTCACCTTCTGTTTATCCAACTTTCATTCCAGCATCTCAGTCTCCCTCTATCTCTCTCAGCACTTTTCTCTCCGAAACTTTCTCCATCGCTCCATTTGTGCCTTGTATCCCCTCACTCTCCATCACACTCTCACTCGTTCTCTCCATCTCTGTCACCCTCTGGCTACTTACTAACCTCCCTCTCTTTATACTCTCTCTAGCACGCATTTCATCTGTTCTTCCCTCCCTCCCTTCCTCAATCCATCCGTCCCTCTGTCAGTATCCACCCATCCATGCATCCATCTCAGGGTCCCTCAGCCTGAAGTGCAGCATGGTCCTGGTCATCCCGGTATTCCCAGAAACCACTCACTAGATCCTTGGCACTTGAATCATCCAGCGGATCTTGGGTGAGCAGGCTTTCTGGCGAATGAACCAATCAGCAAGTTCCTTCCATTCAGTTAGGCGACTCCCATAAATCGACAGCCTGAGCTCTGCAAACTGATTGGTCGAGTCATCGAGAGATTCGGCATATTCCTGGACCCAAGGAAGAATTTACATCACAAATGATATTCCCAAGCAAGAGTCACTCAGTCACCTCAGAGAGATATCCGTATACTGACTGGCGTCTCTCAGTCCCATCTCTCTGGGACATATCTGTACACTGATTGGTGTCTCTCAGTCCTCTTTCTCTCA
This sequence comes from Mustelus asterias, assembly GCF_964213995.1. Classification (NCBI taxonomy): domain Eukaryota; kingdom Metazoa; phylum Chordata; class Chondrichthyes; order Carcharhiniformes; family Triakidae; genus Mustelus; species Mustelus asterias. Next base: position 99,553,202 of record NC_135816.1, read on the forward strand.
GAGAGTGATATCTATGCACTGACTGGTGTCTCTCAGTCCCCTCTCTCTCTCTCTCTCTCTCAAGGAGATATCTGTACACTGACTGGTGTCTCCCAGTCCCCTCTCTCTCTCAGGGAGATACCTGTACACTGGTTGGTGTCTCTCAGTCCCTTCTCTCTCAGGGAGATACCTGTACACTGGTTGGTGTCTCTCAGTCCCCTCTCTCTCTCAGGGGGATATCTGTACACTGGTTGGTGTCTCTCAGTCCTCTCTCAGGGAGATATCTGTACACTGACTAGTGTGTCTCAGTCCCCTCTCTCTCTCCCAGGGAGATATCTGTACACTGACTGGTATCTCTCTGTCCCCTCTCTCTCTCAGGGAGATATCTGTACACTGACTGGTGTCTCTCAGTCCCCTCTCTCTTTCAGGGAGATATCTGTACACTGACTGGTGTCTCTCAGTCCCCTCTCTCTCTCAGGGAGATATCTGTACACTGACTGGTGTCTCTCAGACCCCTCTCTCACTCTCTCTCAGGGAGATATCTATGCACTGACTGGTGTCTCTCAGTCCCCTCTCTCTCTCGCTCTCTCTCAGGGAGATATCTGTACACTGACTGGTGTCTCTCAGTCCTCTCTCAGGGAGATACCTGTACACTGACTGGTGTCTCTCAGTCCCCTCTCTCTCTCTCAGGGAGATACCTATACACTGGTTGGTGTCTCTCAGTCCCCTCTCTCTCTGGGACATATCTGTACACTGGTTGGTGTCTCTCAGTCCCCTCTCTCTCAGGGAGATACCTGTACACTGGTTGGTGTCTCTCAGTCCCCTCTCTCTCAGGGAGATATCTGTACACTGACTGGTGTCTCTCAGTCCCCTCTCTCTCTCTCAGGGAGATATCTGTACACTGGTTGGTGTCTCTCAGTCCCCTCTCTCTCAGGGAGATATCTGTACACTGGTTGGTGTCTCTCAGTCCCCTCTCTCTCAGGGAGATATCTGTACACTGACTGGTGTCTCTCAGTCCCCTCTCTCTCAGGGAGATATCTGTACACTGACTGGTGTCTCTCAGTCCCCTCTCTCTCAGGGAGATATCTGTACACTGGTTGGTGTGTCTCAGTCTGATTATTAAGCCATTACCTTGACCAATTCTGCAAAGTATTCGCCATTGATATAGTTGTTTGTTTTGAGGTACAGGGCACGAAGCTCATTGGCTCCCACAGGATTGTATTTTTCATTGAACCTGTCAAATCTCTGAAAGGTTTCGCGGTCCTGCAAATGGGAAGTCAGAACGGAGTGAGAAAAATTGGGAAAAAGTGGCACTTTACATTTCAATGTAGTGTCTGACATCGGGTAGAGTGTGATCGTAATGACCTCAACCAGGAGGTTGGCCTCTTGAAGTATGAGCTCTCTGATTGCTGCACAGGGAGTCTCACCTCTGTGTATAATGATGAGTCATGATGTGGAGATGCCGGCGTTGGACTGGGGTAAACACAGTAAGAAGTTTAACAACACCAGGTTAAAGTCCAACAGGTTTATTTGGTAGCAAAAGCCACACAAGCTTTCGGAGCTGCAAGCCCCTTCTTCAGGTGAGTGGGAATTCTGTTCACAAACAGAGCTTATAAAGACACAGACTCAATTTACATGAATAATGGTTGGAATGCGAATACTTACAACTAATCAAGTCTTTAAGAAACAAAACAATGTGAGTGGAGAGAGCATCAAGACAGGCTAAAAAGATGTGTATTGTCTCCAGACAAGACAGCCAGTGAAACTCTGCAGGTCCAGGCAAGCTGTGGGGGTTACAAATAGTGTGACATGAACCCAATATCCCGGTTGAGGCCGTCCTCGTGTGTGCGGAACTTGGCTATCAGTTTCTGCTCAGCGACTCTGCGCTGTCGTGTGTCGGGAAGGCCACCTTGGAGAACGCTTACCCGAATATCAGAGGCCGAATGATGAGTGTCAGGGCTCCTGGCACTCCGGATTCCGACTGCGTGTCTGAAACACACAGGAGTGGAGTTAAGCTTTTAAAGAGAGAATCTGGTGAATGGACACCAGTCTCTGAGGAGTTATTTCAGTGTGATCAGACGAACACAGCACGAGGCCGCGAGTGGAGCCTGGGCCTTTCCCGCTCTGTGTGTGTGGGCATCAATATCTCACTGGGTGTGATCAGGCTAACGGAGTACCAGGCCGGGATTAAAGCCTGGGTCTTTCCTGCTCTGTGTGTGGGACTCTCAGTTCCACACGGGCTGTGATCAGGCTAACTGGGTCTTTCCTGACCTTTGTGAGTTATTTAGGGCGGGTTGATATTTCACACCCGCAGTTTAAGCCACACTCACTGCGCGCATGTTGAGGGCGTCAATGTCCAGGTTTTCTGGAGTCAGGTTGAGGCACTGAAACAGCTGCCCAAGTGTTGTCTTCTTTCCGCTGACCTCCTGCACCACCCGCTCGGAGTCCCTCTTGTACGTCTTGCAAATGAACTCCAGGAACTTTTTCTGGTTCATGCAGGCTGCTGCATGGATGTGTGTGTCTACCTGTCAGGGATAGAAAGGGAGCATTAGGAGTTGGGGAATGTTGGCCATGGAGGGGAAAGAGTGAGAGAGAGAGAGGCAAGAACGGAGAGAAATGCTGAGACAACAAACAAGAGAGAGGCAGACAGAGAAAGAGTGAAGGAGAGACAGAGAGGGAGACAGAGAAAGAAACAGAGAGAGAGACAAGACCCAGACATGGAGAAAGACACAGATAGAGGCATAGAGAGAGAGAGGGACACCGTGAAAGATACTGAGAGAGAAGATGGAAAGAGACAAAGATAGAAGGGAGAGACAGAGAGAGAAAAGATAGAGAGACACTGAGGGGGACAGAGACATGGAGACAAACACAAGAGAGACAGAAAGAGAGAGACGCCGAGAGAGAGAGAGAGAGAGGGTGACATGGACCAGAATTTTACCGTCCCGCCCACCACGAGAATCGGAGTGAGGGGCGGAACATGGAAAGGTTGTTGACCTTGGGTGGGATATAACAGGTTCGGGACGAGTGAGGCCATAAAATCCCACCCATGGAGAGACACACACACACACACACACAGAGCGAGAGGGACACACACACACACACACACACACACACACACACACACACACACACACAGAGCGAGAGGGACACACACACACACACACACACACAGGGACACACACACACACAGAGCGAGAGGGACACACACACAGCGAGAGAGACACACACACACACACACACACACACAGAGCGAGAGGGACACACACACGGAGAATGAGAGGGGGACACAGAGGGGGGGGGGGTCGCGCGCGGGGAGGTCGGGGGGGGCACCCGCGTGGGGAGGTTGAGACAGTGCACGCACGTGAGAGAGAGTCGCTGAGAGAGAGACGCTGAGAGAGAGAGAGACGCTGAGAGAGAGAGAGACGCTGAGAGAGAGAGAGACGCTGAGAGAGAGACGCTGAGAGAGAGAGAGAGACGCTGAGAGAGAGAGAGAGACGCTGAGAGAGAGAGAGAGACGCTGAGAGAGAGAGAGAGAGAGACGCTGAGAGAGAGAGAGAGAGAGACGCTGAGAGAGAGAGAGAGAGAGACGCTGAGAGAGAGAGAGAGAGAGACGCTGAGAGAGAGAGACGCTGAGAGAGAGAGAGACGCTGAGAGAGAGAGAGACGCTGAGAGAGAGAGAGAGTGCGACGCTGAGAGAGAGAGAGTGCGATGCTGAGAGAGAGAGAGAGACGCTGAGAGAGGGAGAGAGACGCTGAGAGAGAGAGGGAGAGAGACGCTGAGAGAGAGAGGGAGAGAGACGCTGAGAGAGAGAGGGAGAGAGACGCTGAGAGAGAGAGGGAGAGAGACGCTGAGAGAGAGAGGGAGAGAGGGAGAGAGAGAGGGAGAGAGAGAGGGAGAGAGGGAGAGACGCTGAGAGAGAGAGGGAGAGAGACGCTGAGAGAGAGAGGGAGAGAGACGCTGAGAGAGAGAGGGAGAGAGACGCTGAGAGAGAGAGAGAGGGAGAGAGACGCTGAGAGAGAGAGAGACGCTGAGAGAGAGAGAGACGCTGAGAGAGAGAGACACGCTGAGAGAGAGAGAGAGAGTCGCTGAGAGAGAGAGAGAGAGTCGCTGAGAGAGAGAGAGAGAGTCGCTGAGAGAGAGAGAGAGTCGCTGAGAGAGAGAGAGAGACGCTGAGAGAGAGAGAGACGCTGAGAGAGAGAGAGTCGCTGAGAGAGAGAGAGTCGCTGAGAGAGAGAGAGAGTCGCTGAGAGAGAGAGAGACGCTGAGAGAGAGAGAGTCGCTGAGAGAGAGAGAGAGTCGCTGAGAGAGAGAGAGAGTCGCTGAGAGAGAGAGAGTCGCTCAGAGAGAGAGAGAGTCGCTCAGAGAGAGAGAGAGACGCTGAGTGAGAGAGAGAAACGCTGAGAGAGAGAGAGAGAGACGCTGAGAGAGAGAGAGACGCTGAGAGAGAGAGAGACGCTGAGAGAGAGAGAGAGAGAGTCGCTGAGAGAGAGAGAGAGAGTCGCTGAGAGAGAGAGAGAGTCGCTGAGAGAGAGAGAGAGTCGCTGAGAGAGAGAGAGAGTCGCTGAGAGAGAGAGTCGCTGAGAGAGAGAGAGACGCTGAGAGAGAGAGAGAGAGAGACGCTGAGAGAGAGAGAGAGAGAGACGCTAAGAGAGAGAGAGACGCTAAGAGAGAGAGAGAGAGACGCTGAGAGAGAGAGAGAGACGCTGAGAGAGAGAGAGACGCTGAGAGAGAGAGACGCTGAGAGAGAGAGACGCTGAGAGAGGAAGAGAGAGACGGAGAGCTGAGAGAGAGACGCTGAGAGAGAGAGAGACGCTGAGAGAGAGAGAGAGAGAGACGCTAAGAGAGAGAGAGAGAGACGCTAAGAGAGAGAGAGACGCTGAGAGAGAGAGAGAGACGCTGAGAGAGAGAGAGAGACGCTGAGAGAGAGAGAGAGACGCTGAGAGAGAGAGAGAGACGCTGAGAGAGAGAGACGCTGAGAGAGGAAGAGAGAGACGCTGAGAGAGAGAGAGACGCTGAGAGAGAGTCGCTGAGAGAGAGAGTCGCTGAGAGAGAGAGAGACGCTGAGAGAGAGAGAGAGAGAGAGACGCTGAGAGAGAGAGAGAGACGCTAAGAGAGAGAGAGAGAGACGCTAAGAGAGAGAGAGAGAGACGCTGAGAGAGAGAGAGAGACGCTGAGAGAGAGAGAGAGAGACGCTGAGAGAGAGAGAGAGACGCTGAGAGAGAGAGACGCTGAGAGAGGAAGAGAGAGACGCTGAGAGAGAGAGAGACGCTGAGAGAGAGAGAGACGCTGAGAGAGGGAGAGAGAGACGCTGAGAGAGGGAGAGAGAGACGCTGAGAGAGGAGAGAGAGACGCTGAGAGAGGGAGAGAGAGACGCTGAGAGAGGGAGAGAGAGACGCTGAGAGAGGGAGAGAGAGACGCTGAGAGAGAGAGAGACGCTGAGAGAGAGAGAGACGCTGAGAGAGAGAGAGACGCTGAGAGAGGGAGAGAGAGACGCTGAGAGAGAGAGAGACGCTAAGAGAGAGAGAGAGACGCTGAGAGAGAGAGACGCTGAGAGAGAGAGAGACGCTGAGAGAGAGAGAGACGCTGAGAGAGAGAGAGACGCTGAGAGAGAGAGAGACGCTGAGAGAGAGAGAGAGACGCTGAGAGAGGGAGAGAGAGACGCTGAGAGAGGGAGAGAGAGACGCTGAGAGAGGGAGAGAGAGACGCTGAGAGAGGGAGAGAGAGACGCTGAGAGAGGGAGAGAGAGAGAGACGCTGAGAGAGAGAGAGAGACGCTGAGAGAGGAAGAGAGAGACGCTGAGAGAGGATGAGAGAGACGCTGAGAGAGAGAGAGAGAGACGCTGAGAGAGGGAGAGAGAGACGCTGAGAGAGGGAGAGAGAGACGCTGAGAGAGGGAGAGAGAGACGCTGAGAGAGGGAGAGAGAGACGCTGAGAGAGGGAGAGAGAGACGCTGAGAGAGAGAGAGAGAGAGACGCTGAGAGAGGGAGAGAGAGACGCTGAGAGAGAGAGAGAGAGACGCTGAGAGAGAGAGAGACGCTGAGAGAGGGAGAGAGAGACGCTGAGAGAGAGAGAGACGCTGAGAGAGAGAGAGAGAGAGACGCTGAGAGAGGGAGAGAGAGACGCTGAGAGAGAGAGAGAGAGACGCTGAGAGAGAGAGAGACGCTGAGAGAGAGAGACGCTGAGAGAGAGAGAGAGAGACGCTGAGAGAGGGAGAGAGAGACGCTGAGAGAGGGAGAGAGAGACGCTGAGAGAGAGAGAGAGACGCTGAGAGAGGGAGAGAGAGACGCTGAGAGAGGGAGAGAGAGACGCTGAGAGAGGGAGAGAGAGACGCTGAGAGAGGGAGAGAGAGACGCTGAGAGGGAGAGAGACGCTGAGAGAGAGAGAGACGCTGAGAGAGAGAGAGAGACGCTGAGAGAGAGAGAGAGACGCTGAGAGAGGGAGAGAGAGACGCTGAGAGAGAGAGAGACGCTGAGAGAGAGAGAGAGAGACGCTGAGAGAGAGAGAGAGAGACGCTGAGAGGAGAGAGAGCGCTGAGAGAGAGAGCGCTGAGAGAGAGAGAGAGAGACGCTGAGAGAGAGAGAGAGAGAGCGCTGAGAGAGAGAGAGAGAGCGCTGAGAGAGAGAGAGAGAGACGCTGAGAGAGAGAGAGAGAGACGCTGAGAGAGAGAGAGACGCTGAGAGAGAGAGAGAGAGACGCTGAGAGAGAGAGAGAGAGACGCTGAGAGAGAGAGAGAGCGCTGAGAGAGAGAGAGCGCTGAGAGAGAGAGAGAGAGACGCTGAGAGAGAGAGAGAGAGCGCTGAGAGAGAGAGAGAGAGCGCTGAGAGAGAGAGAGAGAGACGCTGAGAGAGAGAGAGAGAGACGCTGAGAGAGAGAGAGACGCTGAGAGAGAGAGGAGAGAGACGCTGAGAGAGAGAGGGAGAGAGACGCTGAGAGAGAGAGGGAGAGAGACGCTGAGAGAGAGAGAGAGAGACGCTGAGAGAGAGGGAGAGAGGGAGAGAGAGAGGGAGAGAGAGAGGGAGAGAGGAGAGACGCTGAGAGAGAGAGGGAGAGAGACGCTGAGAGAGAGAGGGAGAGAGACGCTGAGAGAGAGAGGGAGAGAGACGCTGAGAGAGAGAGAGAGGGAGAGAGAGACGCTGAGAGAGAGAGAGACGCTGAGAGAGAGAGAGACGCTGAGAGAGAGAGACACGCTGAGAGAGAGAGAGAGAGTCGCTGAAGAGAGAGAGAGAGAGTCGCTGAGAGAGAGAGAGAGAGTCGCTGAGAGAGAGAGAGAGTCGCTGAGAGAGAGAGAGAGACGCTGAGAGAGAGAGAGACGCTGAGAGAGAGAGAGTCGCTGAGAGAGAGACGCTGAGAGAGAGAGAGAGTCGCTGAGAGAGAGAGAGACGCTGAGAGAGAGAGAGTCGCTGAGAGAGAGAGAGAGTCGCTGAGAGAGAGAGAGAGTCGCTGAGAGAGAGAGAGTCGCTCAGAGAGAGAGAGTCGCTCAGAGAGAGAGAGAGACGCTGAGTGAGAGAGAGAGACGCTGAGAGAGAGAGAGAGAGACGCTGAGAGAGAGAGAGACGCTGAGAGAGAGAGAGACGCTGAGAGAGAGAGAGAGAGTCGCTGAGAGAGAGAGAGAGTCGCTGAGAGAGAGAGAGAGTCGCTGAGAGAGAGAGAGAGTCGCTGAGAGAGAGAGAGACGCTGAGAGAGAGAGAGAGAGAGAGACGCTGAGAGAGAGAGAGAGAGAGACGCTGAGAGAGAGAGAGAGACGCTGAGAGAGAGAGAGACGCTGAGAGAGAGAGAGACGCTGAGAGAGAGAGAGAGACGCTGAGAGAGAGAGAGAGTCGCTGAGAGAGAGAGACGCTGAGAGAGAGAGACGCTGAGAGAGAAGAGAGAGAGACGCTGAGAGAGAGACGCTGAGAGAGAGAGACGCTGAGAGAGAGAGAGAGAGAGACGCTAGAGAGAGAGAGAGAGACGCTGAGAGAGAGAGAGACGCTGAGAGAGAGAGAGAGACGCTGAGAGAGAGAGAGACGCTGAGAGAGAGAGAGAGACGCTGAGAGAGAGAGAGAGACGCTGAGAGAGAGAGACGCTGAGAGAGGAAGAGAGAGACGCTGAGAGAGAGAGAGACGCTGAGAGAGAGCGCTGAGAGAGAGACGCTGAGAGAGAGAGAGACGCTGAGAGAGAGAGAGAGAGAGAGACGCTGAGAGAGAGAGAGAGACGCTGAGAGAGAGAGAGAGACGCTGAGAGAGAGAGAGAGAGACGCTGAGAGAGAGAGAGAGACGCTGAGAGAGAGAGAGAGACGCTGAGAGAGAGAGAGACGCTGAGAGAGAAGAGACGCTGAGAGAGAAGAGAGAGACGCTGAGAGAGAGAGAGACGCTGAGAGAGAGAGAGACGCTGAGAGAGAGAGAGAGAGAGAGACGCTGAGAGAGGAGAGAGAGACGCTGAGAGAGAGAGAGAGACGCTGAGAGAGAGAGAGAGACGCTGAGAGAGAGAGAGAGACGCTGAGAGAGAGAGAGAGACGCTGAGAGAGAGAGAGAGACGCTGAGAGGAGAGAGAGACGCTGAGAGAGAGAGAGACGCTGAGAGAGGGAGAGAGAGACGCTGAGAAGAGAGAGACGCTGAGAGAGAGAGAGACGCTGAGAGAGAGAGAGACGCTGAGAGAGAGAGAGAGACGCTGAGAGAGAGAGGAGAGAGAGAGACGCTGAGAGAGAGAGAGAGACGCTGAGAGAGAGAGAGAGACGCTGAGAGAGGGAGAGAGAGACGCTGAGAGAGGGAGAGAGAGACGCTGAGAAGAGGAGGAGAGAGAGACGCTGAGAGAGGAGAGAGAGACGCTGAGAGAGAGAGAGAGACGCTGAGAGAGAGAGAGAGAGAGACGCTGAGAGAGAGAGAGAGACGCTGAGAGAGGATGAGAGAGACGCTGAGAGAGAGAGAGAGAGACGCTGAGAGAGGGAGAGAGAGACGCTGAGAGGGAGAGAGAGACGCTGAGAGAGGAGAGAGACGCTGAGAGAGGGAGAGAGAGACGCTGAGAGAGGGAGAGAGAGACGCTGAGAGAGAGGAGAGAGAGACGCTGAGAGAGGGAGAGAGAGACGCTGAGAGAGAGAGAGAGAGACGCTGAGAGAGAGAGAGACGCTGAGAGAGGGAGAGAGAGACGCTGAGAGAGAGAGAGACGCTGAGAGAGAGAGAGAGAGACGCTGAGAGAGGGAGAGAGAGACGCTGAGAGAGAGAGAGAGAGACGCTGAGAGAGAGAGAGAGACGCTGAGAGAGAGAGAGACGCTGAGAGAGAGAGAGAGAGACGCTGAGAGAGGGAGAGAGAGACGCTGAGAGAGGGAGAGAGAGACGCTGAGAGAGAGAGAGACGCTGAGAGAGGGAGAGAGAGACGCTGAGAGAGGAGAGAGAGACGCTGAGAGAGGGAGAGAGAGACGCTGAGAGAGGGAGAGAGAGACGCTGAGAGAGGAGAGAGAGACGCTGAGAGAGAGAGAGAGACGCTGAGAGAGAGAGAGAGACGCTGAGAGAGAGAGAGACGCTGAGAGAGAGAGAGAGAGACGCTGAGAGAGAGAGAGAGAGAGACGCTGAGAGAGAGAGAGAGACGCTGAGAGAGAGAGAGAGACGCTGAGAGAGGGAGAGAGAGACGCTGAGAGA